>NW_025063986.1:0-28536 GCF_018152265.1 Drosophila ficusphila
AGCACTGTTTAGCCCAAACTTTTGAAATTTTTACCCGATTTAAAAGTGGAATACCTCTCTGAATTTGTTATTCGAATATCTATCTAGCTGCATTATTGGTTTATTTTTCGAATTTTTGGTCAATATTTTGTAGTTTTTTATGACCCCCGACCTGTCAAAATTTGCAAAAAATGGGTTTGCAGAAAAGTGACCAGATCCCAGCACTGCTTAGCCCAAACTTTTGAAATTTTTACCCGATTTAAAAGTGGAATGCCTCTCTGAATTTGTTATTAAAATATCTATCTAGCTACATCATTGGTTTATTTTCGAATTTTTGGTCAATATTTTGTAGTTTTTTTATGACCCCCGACCTGTCAAAATTTGCAAAAAATGGGTTTGCAGAAAAGTGACCAGATCCCAGCACTGCTTATCCCAAACTTTTGAAATTTTTACCCGATTTAAAAGTGGAATACCTCTCTGAATTTGTTATTAAAATATCTATCTAGCTGCATTATTGGTTTATTTTCGAATTTTTTGGTCAATATTTTGTAATTTTTTATGACCCCCGACCTGTCAAAATTTGCAAAAAATGGGTTTGCAGAAAAGTGACCAGATCCCAGCACTGTTTAGCCCAAACTTTTGAAATTTTTACCCGATTTAAAAGTGGAATACCTCTCTGAATTTGTTATTCGAATATCTATCTAGCTGCATTATTGGTTTATTTTCGAATTTTTTGGTCAATATTTTGTAGTTTTTTATGACCCCCGACCTGTCAAAATTTGCAAAAAATGGGTTTGCAGAAAAGTGACCAGATCCCAGCACTGCTTAGCCCAAACTTTTGAAATTTTTACCCGATTTAAAAGTGGAATACCTCTCTGAATTTGTTGTTAAAATATCTATCTAGCTGCATTATTGGTTTATTTTCGAATTTTTTGGTCAATATTTTGTAATTTTTTATGACCCCCGACCTGTCAAAATTTGCAAAAAATGGGTTTGCAGAAAAGTGACCAGATCCCAGCACTGCTTATCCCATAACTTTTGAAATTTTTACCCGATTTAAAAGTGGAATGCCTCTCTGAATTTGTTCTTAAAATATATATCTAGCTACATCATTGGTTTATTTTCGAATTTTTGGTCAATGTTTCGTCATTTTTTATGACCCCCGACCTGTCAAAATTTGCAAAAAATGGGTTTGCAGAAAAGTGACCAGATCCCAGCACTGCTAAGCCCAAACTTTTGAAATTTTTACCCGATTTAAAAGTGGAATACCTCTCTGAATTTGTTATTAAAATATCTATCTAGCTGCATTATTGGTTTATTTTCGAATTTTTGGTCAATATTTTGTAATTTTTTATGACCCCCGACCTGTCAAAATTTGCAAAAAATGGGTTTGCAGAAAAGTGACCAGATCCCAGCACTGCTTAGCCCAAACTTTTGAAATTTTTACCCGATTTAAAAGTGGAATACCTCTCTGAATTTGTTATTCGAATATCTATCTAGCTGCATTATTGGTTTATTTTCGAATTTTTTGTCAATATTTTGTAGTTTTTTATGACCCCCGACTTGTTAAAATTTGCAAAAAATGGGTTTGCAGAAAAGTGACCAGATCCCAGCACTGCTTATCCCAAACCTTTTGAAATTTTTACCCGATTTAAAAGTGAAATACCTCTCTGAATTTGCTATTAAAATATCTATCTAGCTGCATTATTGGTTTATTTTCGAATTTTTGGTCAATATTTTGTAATTTTTTATGACCCCCGACCTGTCAAAATTTGCAAAAAATGGGTTTGCAGAAAAGTGACCAGATCCCAGCACTGCTTAGCCCAAACTTTTGAAATTTTTACCCGATTTAAAAGTGGAATGCCTCTCTGAATTTGTTATTAAAATATCTATCTAGCTACATCATTGGTTTATTTTCGAATTTTTGGTCAATATTTTGTAGTTTTTTATGACCCCCGACCTGTCAAAATTTGCAAAAATGGGTTTGCAGAAAAGTGACCAGATCCCAGCACTGCTTATCCCAAACTTTTGAAATTTTTTACCGATTTAAAAGTGGAATACCTCTCTGAATTTGTTATTAAAATATCTATCTAGCTGCATTATTGGTTTATTTTCGAATTTTTGGTCAATATTTTGTAATTTTTTATGACCCCCGACCTGTCAAAATTTGCAAAAAATGGGTTTGCAGAAAAGTGACCAGATCCCAGCACTGCTTAGCCCAAACTTTTGAAATTTTTACCCGATTTAAAAGTGGAATACCTCTCTGAATTTGTTATTCGAATATCTATCTAGCTGCATTATTGGTTTATTTTCGAATTTTTGGTCAATATTTTTGTAATTTTTTATGACCCCCGACCTGTCAAAATTTGCAAAAAATGGGTTTGCAGAAAAGTGACCAGATCCCAGCACTGCTTAGCCCAAACTTTTGAAATTTTTACCCGATTTAAAAGTGGAATACCTCTCTGAATTTGTTGTTAAAATATCTATCTAGCTGCATTATTGGTTTATTTTCGAATTTTTGGTCAATATTTTGTAATTTTTTATGACCCCCGACCTGTCAAAATTTGCAAAAAATGGGTTTGCAGAAAAGTGACCAGATCCCAGCACTGCTTATCCCATAACTTTTGAAATTTTTACCCGATTTAAAAGTGGAATGCCTCTCTGAATTTGTTCTTAAAATATATATCTAGCTACATCATTGGTTTATTTTCGAATTTTTGGTCAATGTTTCGTCATTTTTTATGACCCCCGACCTGTCAAAATTTGCAAAAAATGGGTTTGCAGAAAAGTGACCAGATCCCAGCACTGCTTAGCCCATAACTTTTGAAATTTTTACCCGATTTAAAAGTGGAATACCTCTCTGAATTTGCTATTAAAATATCTATCTAGCTGCATTATTGGTTTATTTTCGAATTTTTGGTCAATATTTTGTAGTTTTTTATGACCCCCGACTTGTTAAAATTTGCAAAAAAAGGGTTTGCAGAAAAGTGACAAGATCCCAGCACTGCTTATCCCAAACCTTTTGAAATTTTTACCCGATTTAAAAGTGGAATACCTCTCTGAATTTGCTATTAAAATATCTATCTAGCTGCATTATTGGTTTATTTTCGAATTTTTGGTCAATATTTTGTAGTTTTTTATGACCCCCGACTTGTTAAAATTTGCAAAAAAAGGGTTTGCAGAAAAGTGACAAGATCCCAGCACTGCTTAGCCCAAACTTTTGAAATTTTTACCCGATTTAAAAGTGGAATACCTCTTTGAATTTGTTGTTAAAATATCTATCTAGCTGCATTATTGGTTTATTTTCGAATTTTTGGTCAATATTTTGTAATTTTTTATGACCCCCGACCTGTCAAAATTTGCAAAAAATGGGTTTGCAGAAAAGTGACCAGATCCCAGCACTGCTTAGCCCAAACTTTTGAAATTTTTACCCGATTTAAAAGTGGAATACCTCTCTGAATTTGTTGTTAAAATATCTATCTAGCTGCATTATTGGTTTATTTTCGAATTTTTGGTCAATATTATGTAATTTTTTATGACCCCCGACCTGTCAAAATTTGCAAAAAATGAGTTTGCAGAAAAGTGACCAGATCCCAGCACTGCTTAGCCCAAACTTTTGAAATTTTTACCCGATTTAAAAGTGGAATACCTCTCTGAATTTGTTGTTAAAATATCTATCTAGCTGCATTATTGGTTTATTTTCGAATTTTTGGTCAATATTTTGTAATTTTTTATGACAAAATTTGCAAAAAAATGGGTTTGCAGAAAAGTGACCAGATCCCAGCACTGCTTATCCCATAACTTTTGAAATTTTTACCCGATTTAAAAGTGGAATGCCTCTCTGAATTTGTTATTAAAATATCTATCTAGCTACATCATTGGTTTATTTTCGAATTTTTGTCAATGTTTCGTCATTTTTTATGACCCCCGACCTGTCAAAATTTGCAAAAAATGGGTTTGCAGAAAAGTGACCAGATCCCAGCACTGCTTAGCCCATAACTTTTGAAATTTTTACCCGATTTAAAAGTGGAATACCTCTCTGAATTTGTTATTCGAATATCTATCTAGCTGCATTATTGGTTTATTTTCGAATTTTTGGTCAATATTTTGTAATTTTTTATGACCCCCGACCTGTCAAAATTTGCAAAAAATGGGTTTGCAGAAAAGTGACCAGAACCCAGCACTGCTTAGCCCATAACTTTTGAAATTTTTACCCGATTTAAAAGTGGAATACCTCTCTGAATTTGTTATTAAAATATCTTTCTAGCTGCATTATTGGTTTATTTTCGAATTTTTGGTCAATATTTTGTAGTTTTTTATGACCCCCGACTTGTTAAAATTTGCAAAAAATGGGTTTGCAGAAAAGTGACCAGATCCCAGCACTGCTTATCCCAAACCTTTTGAAATTTTTACCCGATTTAAAAGTGAAATACCTCTCTGAATTTGCTATTAAAATATCTATCTAGCTGCATTATTGGTTTATTTTCGAATTTTTTGGTCAATATTTTGTAATTTTTTATGACCCCCGACCTGTCAAAATTTGCAAAAAATGGGTTTGCAGAAAAGTGACCAGATCCCAGCACTGCTTAGCCCAAACTTTTGAAATTTTTACCCGATTTAAAAGTGGAATACCTCTCTGAATTTGTTGTTAAAATATCTATCTAGCTGCATTATTGGTTTATCTTCGAATTTTTGGTCAATATTTTGTAGTTTTTTATGACCCCCGACCTGTCAAAATTTGCAAAAAATGGGTTTGCAGAAAAGTGACCAGATCCCAGCACTGCTTAGCCCAAACTTTTGAAATTTTTACCCGATTTAAAAAGTGGAATACCTCTCTGAATTTGTTATTCGAATATCTATCTAGCTGCATTATTGGTTTATTTTCGAATTTTTTGGTCAATATTTTGTAGTTTTTTATGACCCCCGACCTGTCAATATTTGCAAAAAATGGGTTTGCAGAAAAGTGACCAGATCCCAGCACTGCTTAGCCCAAACTTTTGAAATTTTTACCCGATTTAAAAGTGGAATACCTCTCTGAATTTGTTGTTAAAATATCTATCTAGCTGCATTATTGGTTTATTTTCGAATTTTTGGTCAATATTTTGTAGTTTTTTATGACCCCCGACCTGTCAAAATTTGCAAAAAATGGGTTTGCAGAAAAGTGACCAGATCCCAGCACTGCTTAGCCCAAACTTTTGAAATTTTTACCCGATTTAAAAGTGGAATACCTCTCTGAATTTGTTGTTAAAATATCTATCTAGCTGCATTATTGGTTTATTTTCGAATTTTTGGTCAATATTTTGTAATTTTTTATGACCCCCGACCTGTCAAAATTTGCAAAAAAATGGGTTTGCAGAAAAGTGACCAGATCCCAGCACTGCTTATCCCATAACTTTTGAAATTTTTACCCGATTTAAAAGTGGAATGCCTCTCTGAATTTGTTGTTAAAATATCTATCTTGCTACATCATTGGTTTATTTTCGAATTTTTGGTCAATGTTTCGTCATTTTTTATGACCCCCGACCTGTCAAAATTTGCAAAAAATGGGTTTGCAGAAAAGTGACCAGATCCCAGCACTGCTAAGCCCAAACTTTTCAAATTTTTACCCGATTTAAAAGTGGAATACCTCTCTGAATTTGTTATTAAAATATCTATCTAGCTGCATTATTGGTTTATTTTCGAATTTTTGGTCAATATTTTGTAATTTTTTATGACCCCCGACCTGTCAAAATTTGCAAAAAAATGGGTTTGCAGAAAAGTGACCAGAACCCAGCACTGCTTAGCCCATAACTTTTGAAATATTTACCCGATTTAAAAGTGGAATACCTCTCTGAATTTGTTATTAAAATATCTATCTAGCTGTATTATTGGTTTATTTTCGAATTTTTGGTCAATATTTTGTAGTTTTTTATGACCCCCGACCTGTCAAAATTTGCAAAAAAATGGGTTTGCAGAAAAGTGACAAGATCCCAGCACTGCTTAGCCCAAACTTTTGAAATTTTTACTCGATTTAAAAGTGGAATACCTCTCTGAATTTGTTGTTAAAATATCTATCTAGCTGCATTATTGGTTTATTTTCGAATTTTTGGTCAATATTTTGTAATTTTTTATGACCCCCGACCTGTCAAAATTTGCAAAAAAAATGGGTTTGCAGAAAAGTGACCAGATCCCAGCGCTGCTTAGCCCAAACTTTTGAAATTTTTACCCGATTTAAAAGTGGAATACCTCTCTGAATTTGTTATTCGAATATCTATCTAGCTGCATTATTGGTTTATTTTCGAATTTTTGGTCAATATTTTGTAGTTTTTTATGACCCCCGACTTGTTAAAATTTGCAAAAAATGGGTTTGCAGAAAAGTGACCAGATCCCAGCACTGCTTATCCCAAACCTTTTGAAATTTTTACCCGATTTAAAAGTGAAATACCTCTTTGAATTTGCTATTAAAATATCTATCTAGCTGCATTATTGGTTTATTTTCGAATTTTTGGTCAATATTTTGTAGTTTTTTATGACCCCCGACCTGTCAAAATTTGCAAAAAATGGGTTTGCAGAAAAGTGACCAGATCCCAGCACTGCTTAGCCCAAACTTTTGAAATTTTTACTCGATTTAAAAGTGGAATACCTCTCTGAATTTGTTGTTAAAATATCTATCTAGCTGCATTATTGGTTTATTTTCGAATTTTTGGTCAATATTTTGTAATTTTTTATGACCCCCGACCTGTCAAAATTTGCAAAAAATGGGTTTGCAGAAAAGTGACCAGATCCCAGCACTGCTTAGCCCAAACTTTTGAAATTTTTACCCGATTTAAAAGTGGAATACCTCTCTGAATTTGTTATTCGAATATCTATCTGGAATACCTCTCTGAATTTGTTGTTAAAATATCTATCTAGCTGCATTATTGGTTTATTTTCGAATTTTTGGTCAATATTTTGTAGTTTTTTATGACCCCCGACCTGTCAAAATTTGCAAAAAATGGGTTTGCAGAAAAGTGACCAGATCCCAGCACTGCTTAGCCCAAACTTTTGAAATTTTTACCCGATTTAAAAGTGGAATACCTCTCTGAATTTGTTGCTAAAATATCTATCTAGCTGCATTATTGGTTTATTTTCGAATTTTTGGTCAATATTTTGTAGTTTTTTATGACCCCCGACCTGTCAAAATTTGCAAAAAATGGGTTTGCAGAAAAGTGACCAGATCCCAGCACTGCTTAGCCCAAACTTTTGAAATTTTTACCCGATTTAAAAGTGGAATACCTCTCTGAATTTGTTGTTAAAATATCTATCTAGCTACATTATTGGTTTATTTTCGAATTTTTGGTCAATATTTTGTAGTTTTTTATGACCCCCGACCTGTCAAAATTTGCAAAAAATGGGTTTGCAGAAAAGTGACCAGATCCCAGCACTGCTTAGCCCAAACTTTTGAAATTTTTACCCGATTTAAAAGTGGAATACCTCTCTGAATTTGTTGCTAAAATATCTATCTAGCTGCATTATTGGTTTATTTTCGAATTTTTGGTCAATATTTTGTAGTTTTTTATGACCCCCGACCTGTCAAAATTTGCAAAAAATGGGTTTGCAGAAAAGTGACCAGATCCCAGCACTGCTTAGCCCAAACTTTTGAAATTTTTACCCGATTTAAAAGTGGAATACCTCTCTGAATTTGTTGTTAAAATATCTATCTAGCTGCATTATTGGTTTATTTTCGAATTTTTGGTCAATATTTTGTAGTTTTTTATGACCCCCGACCTGTCAAAATTTGCAAAAAATGGGTTTGCAGAAAAGTGACCAGATCCCAGCACTGCTTAGCCCAAACTTTTGAAATTTTTACCCGATTTAAAAGTGGAATACCTCTCTGAATTTGTTGCTAAAATATCTATCTAGCTGCATTATTGGTTTATTTTCGAATTTTTGGTCAATATTTTGTAGTTTTTTATGACCCCCGACCTGTCAAAATTTGCAAAAAATGGGTTTGCAGAAAAGTGACCAGATCCCAGCACTGCTTAGCCCAAACTTTTGAAATTTTTACCCGATTTAAAAGTGGAATACCTCTCTGAATTTGTTGTTAAAATATCTATCTAGCTGCATTATTGGTTTATTTTCGAATTTTTGGTCAATATTTTGTAGTTTTTTATGACCCCCGACCTGTCAAAATTTGCAAAAAATGGGTTTGCAGAAAAGTGACCAGATCCCAGCACTGCTTAGCCCAAACTTTTGAAATTTTTACCCGATTTAAAAGTGGAATACCTCTCTGAATTTGTTGTTAAAATATCTATCTAGCTGCATTATTGGTTTATTTTCGAATTTTTGGTCAATATTTTGTAGTTTTTTATGACCCCCGACCTGTCAAAATTTGCAAAAAATGGGTTTGCAGAAAAGTGACCAGATCCCAGCACTGCTTAGCCCAAACTTTTGAAATTTTTACCCGATTTAAAAGTGGAATACCTCTCTGAATTTGTTGTTAAAATATCTATCTAGCTGCATTATTGGTTTATTTTCGAATTTTTGGTCAATATTTTGTAATTTTTTTATGACCCCCGACCTGTCAAAATTTGCAAAAAATGGGTTTGCAGAAAAGTGACCAGATCCCAGCACTGCTTATCCCATAACTTTTGAAATTTTTACCCGATTTAAAAGTGGAATACCTCTCTGAATTTGTTGCTAAAATATCTATCTAGCTACATCATTGGTTTATTTTCGAATTTTTGGTCAATGTTTCGTCATTTTTTATGACCCCCGACCTGTCAAAATTTGCAAAAAATGGGTTTGCAGAAAAGTGACCAGATCCCAGCACTGCTTAGCCCATAACTTTTGAAATTTTTACCCGATTTAAAAGTGGAATACCTCTCTGAATTTGTTATTCGAATATCTATCTAGCTGCATTATTGGTTTATTTTTGAATTTTTGGTCAATATTTTGTAATTTTTTATGACCCCCGACCTGTCAAAATTTGCAAAAAATGGGTTTGCAGAAAAGTGACCAGATCCCAGCACTGCTAAGCCCAAACTTTTGAAATTTTTACCCGATTTAAAAGTGGAATACCTCTCTGAATTTGTTATTAAAATATCTATCTAGCTGCATTATTGGTTTATTTTCGAATTTTTGGTCAATATTTTGTAATTTTTTATGACCCCCGACCTGTCAAAATTTGCAAAAAAAAATGGGTTTGCAGAAAAGTGACCAGAACCCAGCACTGCTTAGCCCATAACTTTTGAAATATTTACCCGATTTAAAAGTGGAATACCTCTCTGAATTTGTTATTAAAATATCTATCTAGCTGCATTATTGGTTTATTTTCGAATTTTTGGTCAATATTTTGTAGTTTTTTATGACCCCCGACTTGTTAAAATTTGCAAAAAATGGGTTTGCAGAAAAGTGACCAGATCCCAGCACTGCTTATCCCAAACCTTTTGAAATTTTTACCCGATTTAAAAGTGGAATACCTCTCTGAATTTGCTATTAAAATATCTATCTAGCTGCATTATTGGTTTATTTTCGAATTTTTGGTCAATATTTTTTAATTTTTTATGACCCCCGACCTGTCAAAATTTGCAAAAAATGGGTTTGCAGAAAAGTGACCAGATCCCAGCACTGCTTATCCCATAACTTTTGAAATTTTTACCCGATTTAAAAGTGAAATACCTCTTTGAATTTGCTATTAAAATATCTATCTAGCTGCATTATTGGTTTATTTTCGAATTTTTGGTCAATATTTTGTAGTTTTTTATGACCCCCCGACCTGTCAAAATTTGCAAAAAATGGGTTTGCAGAAAAGTGACCAGATCCCAGCACTGCTTATCCCATAACTTTTGAAATTTTTACCCGATTTAAAAGTGGAATGCCTCTCTGAATTTGTTATTAAAAAATCTATCTAGCTACATCATTGGTTTATTTTCGAATTTTTTGGTCAATGTTTCGTCATTTTTTATGACCCCCGACCTGTCAAAATTTGCAAAAAATGGGTTTGCAGAAAAGTGACCAGATCCCAGCACTACTTAGCCCATAACTTTTGAAATTTTTACCCGATTTAAAAGTGGAATACCTCTCTGAATTTGTTGTTAAAATATCTATCTAGCTGCATTATTGGTTTATTTTCGAATTTTTGGTCAATATTTTGTAATTTTTTATGACCCCCGACCTGTCAAAATTTGAAAAAAATGGGTTTGCAGAAAAGTGACCAGAACCCAGCACTGCTTAGCCCAAACCTTTTGAAATTTTTACCCGATTTAAAAGTGGAATACCTCTCTGAATTTGCTATTAAAATATCTATCTAGCTGCATTATTGGTTTATTTTTGAATTTTTGGTCAATATTTTGTAATTTTTTATGACCCCCGACCTGTCAAAATTTGCAAAAAAATGGGTTTGCAGAAAAGTGACCAGAACCCAGCACTGCTTAGCCCATAACTTTTGAAATTTTTACCCGATTTAAAAGTGGAATACCTCTCTGAATTTGTTATTAAAATATCTATCTAGCTGCATTATTGGTTTATTTTCGAATTTTTGGTCAATATTTTGTAGTTTTTTATGACCCCCGACTTGTTAAAATTTGCAAAAAATGGGTTTGCAGAAAAGTGACCAGATCCCAGCACTGCTTATCCCAAACCTTTTGAAATTTTTACCCGATTTAAAAGTGGAATACCTCTCTGAATTTGCTATTAAAATATCTATCTAGCTGCATTATTGGTTTATTTTCGAATTTTTGGTCAATATTTTTTAATTTTTTATGACCCCCGACCTGTCAAAATTTGCAAAAAATGGGTTTGCAGAAAAGTGACCAGATCCCAGCACTGCTTAGCCCAAACTTTTGAAATTTTTACCCGATTTAAAAGTGGAATACCTCTCTGAATTTGTTGTTAAAATATCTATCTAGCTGCATTATTGGTTTATTTTCGAATTTTTGGTCAATATTTTGTAATTTTTTATGACCCCCGACCTGTCAAAATTTGCAAAAAAATGGGTTTGCAGAAAAGTGACCAGATCCCAGCACTGCTTAGCCCATAACTTTTGAAATTTTTACCCGATTTAAAAGTGGAATACCTCTCTGAATTTGTTGTTAAAATATCTATCTAGCTACATCATTGGTTTATTTTCGAATTTTTTGGTCAATGTTTCGTCATTTTTTATGACCCCCGACCTGTCAAAATTTGCAAAAAATGGGTTTGCAGAAAAGTGACCAGATCCCAGCACTGCTTAGCCCATAACTTTTGAAATTTTTACCCGATTTAAAAGTGGAATACCTCTCTGAATTTGTTATTCGAATATCTATCTAGCTGCATTATTGGTTTATTTTCGAATTTTTGGTCAATATTTTGTAATTTTTTATGACCCCCGACCTGTCAAAATTTGCAAAAAATGGGTTTGCAGAAAAGTGACCAGATCCCAGCACTGCTTAGCCCATAACTTTTGAAATTTTTACCCGATTTAAAAGTGGAATACCTCTCTGAATTTGTTGTTAAAATATCTATCTAGCTGCATTATTGGTTTATTTTCGAATTTTTGGTCAATATTTTGTAATTTTTTATGACCCCCGACCTGTCAAAATTTGCAAAAAATGGGTTTGCAGAAAAGTGACCAGATCCCAGCACTGCTAAGCCCAAACTTTTGAAATTTTTACCCGATTTAAAAGTGGAATACCTCTCTGAATTTGTTATTAAAATATCTATCTAGCTGCATTATTGGTTTATTTTCGAATTTTTGGTCAATATTTTGTAATTTTTTATGACCCCCCGACCTGTCAAAATTTGCAAAAAAATGGGTTTGCAGAAAAGTGACCAGAACCCAGCACTGCTTAGCCCATAACTTTTGAAATATTTACCCGATTTAAAAGTGGAATACCTCTCTGAATTTGCTATTAAAATATCTATCTAGCTGCATTATTGGTTTATTTTCGAATTTTTGGTCAATATTTTGTAGTTTTTTATGACCCCCGACTTGTTAAAATTTGCAAAAAATGGGTTTGCAGAAAAGTGACCAGATCCCAGCACTGCTTATCCCAAACCTTTTGAAATTTTTACCCGATTTAAAAGTGGAATACCTCTCTGAATTTGCTATTAAAATATCTATCTAGCTGCATTATTGGTTTATTTTCGAATTTTTGGTCAATATTTTTTAATTTTTTATGACCCCCGACCTGTCAAAATTTGCAAAAAATGGGTTTGCAGAAAAGTGACCAGATCCCAGCACTGCTTAGCCCATAACTTTTGAAATTTTTACCCGATTTAAAAGTGGAATACCTCTCTGAATTTGTTATTCGAATATCTATCTAGCTGCATTATTGGTTTATTTTCGAATTTTTGGTCAATATTTTGTAGTTTTTTATGACCCCGACTTGTTAAAATTTGCAAAAAATGGGTTTGCAGAAAAGTGACCAGATCCCAGCACTGCTTATCCCAAACCTTTTGAAATTTTTACCCGATTTAAAAGTGAAATACCTCTTTGAATTTGCTATTAAAATATCTATCTAGCTGCATTATTGGTTTATTTTCGAATTTTTGGTCAATATTTTGTAGTTTTTTATGACCCCCGACCTGTCAAAATTTGCAAAAAATGGGTTTGCAGAAAAGTGACCAGATCCCAGCACTGCTTAGCCCAAACTTTTGAAATTTTTACCCGATTTAAAAGTGGAATACCTCTCTGAATTTGTTGTTAAAATATCTATCTAGCTGCATTATTGGTTTATTTTCGAATTTTTGGTCAATATTTTGTAATTTTTTATGACCCCCGACCTGTCAAAATTTGCAAAAAATGGGTTTGCAGAAAAGTGACCAGATCCCAGCACTGCTTAGCCCAAACTTTTGAAATTTTTACCCGATTTAAAAGTGGAATACCTCTCTGAATTTGTTATTCGAATATCTATCTAGCTGCATTATTGGTTTATTTTCGAATTTTTGGTCAATATTTTGTAGTTTTTTATGACCCCCGACCTGTCAAAATTTGCAAAAAAATGGGTTTGCAGAAAAGTGACCAGATCCCAGCACTGCTTATCCCATAACTTTTGAAATTTTTACCCGATTTAAAAGTGGAATGCCTCTCTGAATTTGTTATTAAAAAATCTATCTAGCTATATCGTTGGTTTATTTTCGAATTTTTGGTCAATGTTTCGTCATTTTTTATGACCCCCGACCTGTCAAAATTTGCAAAAAATGGGTTTGCAGAAAAGTGACCAGATCCCAGCACTACTTAGCCTATAACTTTTGAAATTTTTACCCGATTTAAAAGTGGAATACCTCTCTGAATTTGTTGTTAAAATATCTATCTAGCTGCATTATTGGTTTATTTTCGAATTTTTGGTCAATATTTTGTAATTTTTTATGACCCCCGACCTGTCAAAATTTGAAAAAAATGGGTTTGCAGAAAAGTGACCAGAACCCAGCACTGCTTAGACCAAACCTTTTGAAATTTTTACCCGATTTAGAAGTGGAATACCTCTCTGAATTTGCTATTAAAATATCTATCTAGCTGCATTATTGGTTTATTTTTGAATTTTTGGTCAATATTTTGTAATTTTTTATGACCCCCGACCTGTCAAAATTTGCAAAAAAATGGGTTTGCAGAAAAGTGACCAGAACCCAGCACTGCTTAGCCCATAACTTTTGAAATTTTTACCCGATTTAAAAGTGGAATACCTCTCTGAATTTGTTATTAAAATATCTATCTAGCTGCATTATTGGTTTATTTTCGAATTTTTTGGTCAATATTTTGTAGTTTTTTATGACCCCCGACTTGTTAAAATTTGCAAAAAATGGGTTTGCAGAAAAGTGACCAGATCCCAGCACTGTTTATCCCAAACCTTTTGAAATTTTTACCCGATTTAAAAGTCGAATACCTCTCTGAATTTGCTATTAAAATATCTATCTAGCTGCATTATTGGTTTATTTTCGAATTTTTGGTCAATATTTTTTAATTTTTTATGACCCCCGACCTGTCAAAATTTGCAAAAAATGGGTTTACAGAAAAGTGACCAGATCCCAGCGCTGCTTAGCCCAAACTTTTGAAATTTTTACCCGATTTAAAAGTGGAATACCTCTCTGAATTTGTTATTCGAATATCTATCTAGCTGCATTATTGGTTTATTTTCGAATTTTTGGTCAATATTTTGTAGTTTTTTATGACCCCCGACTTGTTAAAATTTGCAAAAAATGGGTTTGCAGAAAAGTGACCAGATCCCAGCACTGCTTATCTCAAACCTTTTGAAATTTTTACCCGATTTAAAAGTGGAATACCTCTCTGAATTTGTTATTCGAATATCTATCTAGCTGCATTATTGGTTTATTTTCGAATTTTTGGTCAATATTTTTTAGTTTTTTATGACCCCCGACCTGTCAAAATTTGCAAAAAATGGGTTTGCAGAAAAGTGACCAGATCCCAGCACTGCTTAGCCCAAACTTTTGAAATTTTTACTCGATTTAAAAGTGGAATACCTCTCTGAATTTGTTGTTAAAATATCTATCTAGCTGCATTATTGGTTTATTTTCGAATTTTTGGTCAATATTTTGTAATTTTTTATGACCCCCGACCTGTCAAAATTTGCAAGAAATGGGTTTGCAGAAAAGTGACCAGATCCCAGCACTGCTTATCCCATAACTTTTGAAATTTTTACCCGATTTAAAAGTGGAATGCCTCTCTGAATTTGTTATTAAAAAATCTATCTAGCTACATCATTGGTTTATTTTCGAATTTTTGGTCAATGTTTCGTCATTTTTTTATGACCCCCGACCTGTCAAATTTTGCAAAAAATGGGTTTGCAGAAAAGTGACCAGATCCCAGCACTACTTAGCCCATAACTTTTGAAATTTTTACCCGATTTAAAAGTGGAATACCTCTCTGAATTTGTTATTCGAATATCTATCTAGCTGCATTATTGGTTTATTTTCGAATTTTTTGGTCAATATTTTGTAATTTTTTATGACCCCCCGACCTGTCAAAATTTGCAAAAAATGGGTTTGCAGAAAAGTGACCAGAACCCAGCACTGCTTAGCCCAAACCTTTTGAAATTTTTACCCGATTTAAAAGTGAAATACCTCTTTGAATTTGCTATTAAAATATCTATCTAGCTGCATTATTGGTTTATTTTCGAATTTTTGGTCAATATTTTGTAGTTTTTTATGACCCCCGACCTGTCAAAATTTGCAAAAAATGGGTTTGCAGAAAAGTGACCAGATCCCAGCACTGCTTAGCCCAAACTTTTGAAATTTTTACCCGATTTAAAAGTGGAATACCTCTCTGAATTTGTTATTCGAATATCTATCTAGCTGCATTATTGGTTTATTTTCGAATTTTTGGTCAATATTTTGTAGTTTTTTATGACCCCCGACCTGTCAAAATTTGCAAAAAAATGGGTTTGCAGAAAAGTGACCAGATCCCAGCACTGCTTATCCCATAACTTTTGAAATTTTTACCCGATTTAAAAGTGGAATGCCTCTCTGAATTTGTTATTAAAAAATCTATCTAGCTACATCGTTGGTTTATTTTCGAATTTTTGGTCAATGTTTCGTCATTTTTTATGACCCCCGACCTGTCAAAATTTGCAAAAAATGGGTTTGCAGAAAAGTGACCAGATCCCAGCACTACTTAGCCTATAACTTTTGAAATTTTTACCCGATTTAAAAGTGGAATACCTCTCTGAATTTGTTGTTAAAATATCTATCTAGCTGCATTATTGGTTTATTTTCGAATTTTTGGTCAATATTTTGTAATTTTTTATGACCCCCGACCTGTCAAAATTTGCAAAAAATGGGTTTGCAGAAAAGTGACCAGAACCCAGCACTGCTTAGCCCAAAACTTTTGAAATTTTTACCCGATTTAAAAGTGGAATACCTCTCTGAATTTGCTATTAAAATATCTATCTAGCTGCATTATTGGTTTATTTTTTGAATTTTTGGTCAATATTTTGTAATTTTTTATGACCCCCGACCTGTCAAAATTTGCAAAAAATGGGTTTGCAGAAAAGTGACCAGAACCCAGCACTGCTTAGCCCATAACTTTTGAAATTTTTACCCGATTTAAAAGTGGAATACCTCTCTGAATTTGTTATTAAAATATCTATCTAGCTGCATTATTGGTTTATTTTCGAATTTTTGGTCAATATTTTGTAGTTTTTTATGACCCCCGACTTGTTAAAATTTGCAAAAAATGGGTTTGCAGAAAAGTGACCAGATCCCAGCACTGCTTATCCCAAACCTTTTGAAATTTTTACCCGATTTAAAAGTCGAATACCTCTCTGAATTTCCTATTAAAATATCTATCTAGCTGCATTATTGGTTTATTTTCGAATTTTTGGTCAATATTTTTTAATTTTTTATGACCCCCGACCTGTCAAAATTTGCAAAAAATGGGTTTGCAGAAAAGTGACCAGATCCCAGCGCTGCTTAGCCCAAACTTTTGAAATTTTTACCCGATTTAAAAGTGGAATACCTCTCTGAATTTGTTATTCGAATATCTATCTAGCTGCATTATTGGTTTATTTTCGAATTTTTGGTCAATATTTTGTAGTTTTTTATGACCCCCGACTTGTTAAAATTTGCAAAAAAATGGGTTTGCAGAAAAGTGACCAGATCCCAGCACTGCTTATCCCAAACCTTTTGAAATTTTTACCCGCTTTAAAAGTGAAATACCTCTCTGAATTTGCTATTAAAATATCTATCTAGCTACATCATTGGTTTATTTTCGAATTTTTGGTCAATGTTTCGTCATTTTTTATGACCCCCGACCTGTCAAAATTTGCAAAAAATGGGTTTGCAGAAAAGTGACCAGATCCCAGCACTGCTTAGCCCAAACTTTTGAAATTTTTACCCGATTTAAAAGTGGAATACCTCTCTGAATTTGTTGTTAAAATATCTATCTAGCTGCATTATTGGTTTATTTTCGAATTTTTGGTCAATATTTTGTAATTTTTTATGACCCCCGACCTGTCAAAATTTGCAAAAAAATGGGTTTGCAGAAAAGTGACCAGATCCCAGCACTGCTTATCCCATAACTTTTGAAATTTTTACCCGATTTAAAAGTGGAATGCCTCTCTGAATTTGTTATTAAAATATCTATCTAGCTACATCATTGGTTTATTTTCGAATTTTTGGTCAATGTTTCGTCATTTTTTATGACCCCCGACCTGTCAAAATTTGCAAAAAATGGGTTTGCAGAAAAGTGACCAGATCCCAGCACTGCTTAGCCCAAACTTTTGAAATTTTTACCCGATTTAAAAGTGGAATACCTCTCTGAATTTGTTATTCGAATATCTATCTAGCTGCATTATTGGTTTATTTTCGAATTTTTGGTCAATATTTTGTAATTTTTTATGACCCTCGACCTGTCAAAATTTGCAAAAAATGGGTTTGCAGAAAAGTGACCAGATCCCAGCACTGCTAAGCCCATAACTTTTGAAATTTTTACCCGATTTAAAAGTGGAATACCTCTCTGAATTTGTTATTTGAATATCTATCTAGCTGCATTATTGGTTTATTTTCGAATTTTTGGTCAATATTTTGTAATTTTTTATGACCCCCGACTTGTTTAAATTTGCAAAAAATGGGTTTGCAGAAAAGTGACCAGATCCCAGCACTGCTTATCCCAAACCTTTTGAAATTTTTACCCGATTTAAAAGTGGAATACCTCTCTGAATTTGCTATTAAAATATCTATCTAGCTGCATTATTGGTTTATTTTCGAATTTTTGGTCAATATTTTGTAATTTTTTATGACCCCCGACCTGTCAAAATTTGCAAAAAATGGGTTTGCAGAAAAGTGACCAGAACCCAGCACTGCTTAGCCCAAACCTTTTGAAATTTTTACCCGATTTAAAAGTGGAATACCTCTCTGAATTTGCTATTAAAATATCTATCTAGCTGCATTATTGGTTTATTTTTGAATTTTTGGTCAATATTTTGTAATTTTTAATGACCCCCGACCTGTCAAAATTTGCAAAAAAATGGGTTTGCAGAAAAGTGACCAGATCCCAGCACTGCTTATCCCATAACTTTTGAAATTTTTACCCGATTTAAAAGTGGAATGCCTCTCTGAATTTGTTATTAAAATATCTATCTAGCTACATCATTGGTTTATTTTCGAATTTTTGGTCAATGTTTCGTCATTTTTTATGACCCCCGACCTGTCAAAATTTGCAAAAAATGGGTTTGCAGAAAAGTGACCAGATCCCAGCACTGCTTAGCCCAAACTTTTGAAATTTTTACCCGATTTAAAAGTGGAATACCTCTCTGAATTTGTTATTCGAATATCTATCTAGCTGCATTATTGGTTTATTTTCGAATTTTTTGGTCAATATTTTGTAATTTTTTATGACCCCCGACCTGTCAAAATTTGCAAAAAATGGGTTTGCAGAAAAGTGACCAGATCCCAGCACTGCTAAGCCCATAACTTTTGAAATTTTTACCCGATTTAAAAGTGGAATACCTCTCTGAATTTGTTATTTGAATATCTATCTAGCTGCATTATTGGTTTATTTTTGGTCAATATTTTGTAATTTTTTATGACCCCCGACTTGTTTAAATTTGCAAAAAATGGGTTTGCAGAAAAGTGACCAGATCCCAGCACTGCTTATCCCAAACCTTTTGAAATTTTTACCCGATTTAAAAGTGGAATACCTCTCTGAATTTGCTATTAAAATATCTATCTAGCTGCATTATTGGTTTATTTTCGAATTTTTGGTCAATATTTTTTAATTTTTTATGACCCCCGACCTGTCAAAATTTGCAAGAAATGGGTTTGCAGAAAAGTGACCAGATCCCAGCGCTGCTTAGCCCAAACTTTTGAAATTTTTACCCGATTTAAAAGTGGAATACCTCTCTGAATTTGTTATTAAAATATCTATCTAGCTGCATTATTGGTTTATTTTCGAATTTTTGGTCAATATTTTGTAATTTTTTATGACCCCCGACCTGTCAAAATTTGCAAAAAATGGGTTTGCAGAAAAGTGACCAGATCCCAGCACTGCTAAGCCCAAACTTTTGAAATTTTTACCCGATTTAAAAGTGGAATACCTCTCTGAATTTGTTATTAAAATATCTATCTAGCTGCATTATTGGTTTATTTTCGAATTTTTGGTCAATATTTTGTAATTTTTAATGACCCCCGACCTGTCAAAATTTGCAAAAAAATGGGTTTGCAGAAAAGTGACCAGATCCCAGCACTGCTTATCCCATAACTTTTGAAATTTTTACCCGATTTAAAAGTGGAATGCCTCTCTGAATTTGTTATTAAAATATCTATCTAGCTACATCATTGGTTTATTTTCGAATTTTTGGTCAATGTTTCGTCATTTTTTATGACCCCCGACCTGTCAAAATTTGCAAAAAATGGGTTTGCAGAAAAGTGACCAGATCCCAGCACTGCTTAGCCCAAACTTTTGAAATTTTTACCCGATTTAAAAGTGGAATACCTCTCTGAATTTGTTATTCGAATATCTATCTAGCTGCATTATTGGTTTATTTTCGAATTTTTGGTCAATATTTTGTAATTTTTTATGACCCCCGACCTGTCAAAATTTGCAAAAAATGGGTTTGCAGAAAAGTGACCAGATCCCAGCACTGCTAAGCCCATAACTTTTGAAATTTTTACCCGATTTAAAAGTGGAATACCTCTCTGAATTTGTTATTTGAATATCTATCTAGCTGCATTATTGGTTTATTTTTTGGTCAATATTTTGTAATTTTTTATGACCCCCGACTTGTTTAAATTTGCAAAAAATGGGTTTGCAGAAAAGTGACCAGATCCCAGCACTGCTTATCCCAAACCTTTTGAAATTTTTACCCGATTTAAAAGTGGAATACCTCTCTGAATTTGCTATTAAAATATCTATCTAGCTGCATTATTGGTTTATTTTCGAATTTTTGGTCAATATTTTTTAATTTTTTATGACCCCCGACCTGTCAAAATTTGCAAGAAATGGGTTTGCAGAAAAGTGACCAGATCCCAGCACTGCAAAGCCCAAACTTTTGAAATTTTTACCCGATTTAAAAGTGGAATACCTCTCTGAATTTGTTATTAAAATATCTATCTAGCTGCATTATTGGTTTATTTTCGAATTTTTGGTCAATATTTTGTAATTTTTTATGACCCCCGACCTGTCAAAATTTGCAAAAAATGGGTTTGCAGAAAAGTGACCAGATCCCAGCACTGCTAAGCCCAAACTTTTGAAATTTTTACCCGATTTAAAAGTGGAATACCTCTCTGAATTTGTTATTAAAATATCTATCTAGCTGCATTATTGGTTTATTTTCGAATTTTTGGTCAATATTTTGTAGTTTTTTATGACCCCCGACTTGTTAAAATTTGCAAAAAATGGGTTTGCAGAAAAGTGACCAGATCCCAGCACTGCTTATCCCAAACCTTTTGAAATTTTTACCCGATTTAAAAGTGAAATACCTCTCTGAATTTGCTATTAAAATATCTATCTAGCTGCATTATTGGTTTATTTTCGAATTTTTGGTCAATATTTTTTAGTTTTTTATGACCCCCGACCTGTCAAAATTTGCAAAAAATGGGTTTGCAGGAAAGTGACCAGATCCCAGCACTGCTTAGCCCAAACTTTTGAAATTTTTACCCGATTTAAAAGTGGAATACCTCTCTGAATTTGTTGTTAAAATATCTATCTAGCTGCATTATTGGTTTATTTTCGAATTTTTGGTCAATATTTTGTAATTTTTTATGACCCCCGACCTGTCAAAATTTGCAAAAAAATGGGTTTGCAGAAAAGTGACCAGATCCCAGCACTGCTTATCCCATAACTTTTGAAATTTTTACCCGATTTAAAAGTGGAATGCCTCTCTGAATTTGTTATTAAAAAATCTATCTAGCTACATCATTGGTTTATTTTCGAATTTTTGGTCAATGTTTCGTCATTTTTTATGACCCCCGACCTGTCAAATTTTGCAAAAAATGGGTTTGCAGAAAAGTGACCAGATCCCAGCACTACTTAGCCCATAACTTTTGAAATTTTTACCCGATTTAAAAGTGGAATACCTCTCTGAATTTGTTATTAAAATATCTATCTAGCTACATCATTGGTTTATTTTCGAATTTTTGGTCAATGTTTCGTCATTTTTTATGACCCCCGACCTGTCAAAATTTGCAAAAAATGGGTTTGCAGAAAAGTGACCAGAACCCAGCACTGCTTAGCCCAAACCTTTTGAAATTTTTACCCGATTTAAAAGTGGAATACCTCTCTGAATTTGCTATTAAAATATCTATCTAGCTGCATTATTGGTTTATTTTTGAATTTTTGGTCAATATTTTGTAATTTTTTATGACCCCCGACCTGTCAAAATTTGAAAAAAATGGGTTTGCAGAAAAGTGACCAGAACCCAGCACTGCTTAGCCCAAACCTTTTGAAATTTTTACCCGATTTAAAAGTGGAATACCTCTCTGAATTTGCTATTAAAATATCTATCTAGCTGCATTATTGGTTTATTTTTGAATTTTTGGTCAATATTTTGTAATTTTTTATGACCCCCGACCTGTCAAAATTTGCAAAAAAATGGGTTTGCAGAAAAGTGACCAGAACCCAGCACTGCTTAGCCCATAACTTTTGAAATTTTTACCCGATTTAAAAGTGGAATACCTCTCTGAATTTGTTATTAAAATATCTATCTAGCTGCATTATTGGTTTATTTTCGAATTTTTGGTCAATATTTTGTAGTTTTTTATGACCCCCGACTTGTTAAAATTTGCAAAAAATGGGTTTGCAGAAAAGTGACCAGATCCCAGCACTGCTTATCCCAAACCTTTTGAAATTTTTACCCGATTTAAAAGTCGAATACCTCTCTGAATTTGCTATTAAAATATCTATCTAGCTGCATTATTGGTTTATTTTCGAATTTTTGGTCAATATTTTTTAATTTTTTATGACCCCCGACCTGTCAAAATTTGCAAAAAATGGGTTTGCAGAAAAGTGACCAGATCCCAGCGCTGCTTAGGCCAAACTTTTGAAATTTTTACCCGATTTAAAAGTGGAATACCTCTCTGAATTTGTTATTCGAATATCTATCTAGCTGCATTATTGGTTTATTTTCGAATTTTTGGTCAATATTTTGTAGTTTTTTATGACCCCCGACTTGTTAAAATTTGCAAAAAATGGGTTTGCAGAAAAGTGACCAGATCCCAGCACTGCTTATCCCAAACCTTTTGAAATTTTTACCCGATTTAAAAGTGAAATACCTCTCTGAATTTGCTATTAAAATATCTATCTAGCTGCATTTTTGGTTTATTTTCGAATTTTTGGTCAATATTTTTTAGTTTTTTATGACCCCCGACCTGTCAAAATTTGCAAAAAATGGGTTTGCAGAAAAGTGACCAGATCCCAGCACTGCTTAGCCCAAACTTTTGAAATTTTTACCCGATTTAAAAGTGGAATACCTCTCTGAATTTATTGTTAAAATATCTATCTAGCTGCATTATTGGTTTATTTTCGAATTTTTGGTCAATATTTTGTAATTTTTTATGACCCCCCGACCTGTCAAAATTTGCAAAAAAATGGGTTTGCAGAAAAGTGACCAGATCCCAGCACTGCTTATCCCAAACCTTTTGAAATTTTTACCCGATTTAAAAGTGAAATACCTCTCTGAATTTGCTATTAAAATATCTATCTAGCTGCATTTTTGGTTTATTTTCGAATTTTTGGTCAATATTTTGTAATTTTTTATGACCCCCGACCTGTCAAAATTTGCAAAAAAATGGGTTTGCAGAAAAGTGACCAGATCCCAGCACTGCTTATCCCAAACCTTTTGAAATTTTTACCCGATTTAAAAGTGGAATGCCTCTCTGAATTTGTTATTAAAAAATCTATCTAGCTACATCATTGGTTTATTTTCGAATTTTTGGTCAATGTTTCGTCATTTTTTATGACCCCCGACCTGTCAAATTTTGCAAAAAATGGGTTTGCAGAAAAGTGACCAGATCCCAGCACTACTTAGCCCATAACTTTTGAAATTTTTACCCGATTTAAAAGTGGAATACCTCTCTGAATTTGTTATTCGAATATCTATCTAGCTGCATTATTGGTTTATTTTCGAATTTTTGGTCAATATTTTGTAATTTTTTATGACGACCTGTCAAAATTTGCAAAAAATGGGTTTGCAGAAAAGTGACCAGAACCCAGCACTGCTTAGCCCAAACCTTTTGAAATTTTTACCCGATTTAAAAGTGGAATACCTCTCTGAATTTGCTATTAAAATATCTATCTAGCTGCATTATTGGTTTATTTTTGAATTTTTGGTCAATATTTTGTAATTTTTTATGACCCCCGACCTGTCAAAATTTGCAAAAAAATGGGTTTGCAGAAAAGTGACCAGATCCCAGCACTGCTTATCCCATAACTTTTGAAATTTTTACCCGATTTAAAAGTGGAATGCCTCTCTGAATTTGTTATTAAAATATCTATCTAGCTACATCATTGGTTTATTTTCGAATTTTTGGTCAATGTTTCGTCATTTTTTATGACCCCCGACCTGTCAAAATTTGCAAAAAATGGGTTTGCAGAAAAGTGACCAGATCCCAGCACTGCTTAGCCCAAACTTTTGAAATTTTTACCCGATTTAAAAGTGGAATACCTCTCTGAATTTGTTATTCGAATATCTATCTAGCTGCATTATTGGTTTATTTTCGAATTTTTGGTCAATATTTTGTAATTTTTTATGACCCCCGACCTGTCAAAATTTGCAAAAAATGGGTTTGCAGAAAAGTGACCAGATCCCAGCACTGCTAAGCCCATAACTTTTGAAATTTTTACCCGATTTAAAAGTGGAATACCTCTCTGAATTTGTTATTTGAATATCTATCTAGCTGCATTATTGGTTTATTTTCGAATTTTTGGTCAATATTTTGTAATTTTTTATGACCCCCGACTTGTTTAAATTTGCAAAAAATGGGTTTGCAGAAAAGTGACCAGATCCCAGCACTGCTTATCCCAAACCTTTTGAAATTTTTACCCGATTTAAAAGTGGAATACCTCTCTGAATTTGCTATTAAAATATCTATCTAGCTGCATTATTGGTTTATTTTCGAATTTTTTGGTCAATATTTTTTAATTTTTTATGACCCCCGACCTGTCAAAATTTGCAAGAAATGGGTTTGCAGAAAAGTGACCAGATCCCAGCACTGCTTAGCCCAAACTTTTGAAATTTTTACCCGATTTAAAAGTGGAATACCTCTCTGAATTTGTTATTAAAATATCTATCTAGCTGCATTATTGGTTTATTTTCGAATTTTTGGTCAATATTTTGTAATTTTTTATGACCCCCGACCTGTCAAAATTTGCAAAAAATGGGTTTGCAGAAAAGTGACCAGATCCCAGCACTGCTAAGCCCAAACTTTTGAAATTTTTACCCGATTTAAAAGTGGAATACCTCTCTGAATTTGTTATTAAAATATCTATCTAGCTGCATTATTGGTTTATTTTCGAATTTTTGGTCAATATTTTGTAGTTTTTTATGACCCCCGACTTGTTAAAATTTGCAAAAAATGGGTTTGCAGAAAAGTGACCAGATCCCAGCACTGCTTATCCCAAACCTTTTGAAATTTTTACCCGATTTAAAAGTGAAATACCTCTCTGAATTTGCTATTAAAATATCTATCTAGCTGCATTATTGGTTTATTTTCGAATTTTTGGTCAATATTTTTTAGTTTTTTATGACCCCCGACCTGTCAAAATTTGCAAAAAATGGGTTTGCAGGAAAGTGACCAGATCCCAGCACTGCTTAGCCCAAACTTTTGAAATTTTTACCCGATTTAAAAGTGGAATACCTCTCTGAATTTGTTGTTAAAATATCTATCTAGCTGCATTATTGGTTTATTTTCGAATTTTTGGTCAATATTTTGTAATTTTTTATGACCCCCGACCTGTCAAAATTTGCAAAAAAATGGGTTTGCAGAAAAGTGACCAGATCCCAGCACTGCTTATCCCATAACTTTTGAAATTTTTACCCGATTTAAAAGTGGAATGCCTCTCTGAATTTGTTATTAAAAAATCTATCTAGCTACATCATTGGTTTATTTTCGAATTTTTGGTCAATGTTTCGTCATTTTTTATGACCCCCGACCTGTCAAATTTTGCAAAAAATGGGTTTGCAGAAAAGTGACCAGATCCCAGCACTACTTAGCCCATAACTTTTGAAATTTTTACCCGATTTAAAAAGTGGAATACCTCTCTGAATTTGTTATTCGAATATCTATCTAGCTGCATTATTGGTTTATTTTCGAATTTTTGGTCAATATTTTGTAGTTTTTTATGACCCCCGACCTGTCAAAATTACCCGATTTAAAAGTGGAATACCTCTCTGAATTTGCTATTAAAATATCTATCTAGCTGCATTATTGGTTTATTTTCGAATTTTTGGTCAATATTTTGTAATTTTTTATGACCCCCGACCTGTCAAAATTTGCAAAAAATGGGTTTGCAGAAAAGTGACCAGATCCCAGCACTGCTTAGCCCATAACTTTTGAAATTTTTACCCGATTTAAAAGTGGAATACCTCTCTGAATTTGTTGTTAAAATATCTATCTAGCTGCATTATTGGTTTATTTTCGAATTTTTGGTCAATATTTTGTAATTTTTTATGACCCCGACCTGTCAAAATTTGCAAAAAATGGGTTTGCAGAAAAGTGACCAGATCCCAGCACTGCTTAGCCCAAACTTTTGAAATTTTTACCCGATTTAAAAGTGGAATGCCTCTCTGAATTTGTTATTAAAATATCTATCTAGCTACATCATTGGTTTATTTTCGAATTTTTGGTCAATGTTTCGTCATTTTTTATGACCCCCGACCTGTCAAATTTTGCAAAAAATGGGTTTGCAGAAAAGTGACCAGATCCCAGCACTACTTAGCCCATAACTTTTGAAATTTTTACCCGATTTAAAAGTGGAATACCTCTCTGAATTTGTTATTCGAATATCTATCTAGCTGCATTATTGGTTTATTTTCGAATTTTTGGTCAATATTTTGTAATTTTTTATGACCCCCGACCTGTCAAAATTTGCAAAAAATGGGTTTGCAGAAAAGTGACCAGAACCCAGCACTGCTTAGCCCAAACCTTTTGAAATTTTTACCCGATTTAAAAGTGGAATACCTCTCTGAATTTGCTATTAAAATATCTATCTAGCTGCATTATTGGTTTATTTTTGAATTTTTTGGTCAATATTTTGTAATTTTTTATGACCCCCGACCTGTCAAAATTTGCAAAAAATGGGTTTGCAGAAAAGTGACCAGATCCCAGCACTGCTTATCCCATAACTTTTGAAATTTTTACCCGATTTAAAAGTGGAATGCCTCTCTGAATTTGTTATTAAAATATCTATCTAGCTACATCATTGGTTTATTTTCGAATTTTTGGTCAATGTTTCGTCATTTTTTATGACCCCCCGACCTGTCAAAATTTGCAAAAAATGGGTTTGCAGAAAAGTGACCAGATCCCAGCACTGCTAAGCCCAAACTTTTGAAATTTTTACCCGATTTAAAAGTGGAATACCTCTCTGAATTTGTTATTAAAATATCTATCTAGCTGCATTATTGGTTTATTTTCGAATTTTTGGTCAATATTTTGTAATTTTTTATGACCCCCGACCTGTCAAAATTTGCAAAAAATGGGTTTGCAGAAAAGTGACCGGGACCCAGCACTGCTTAGCCCATAACTTTTGAAATTTTTACCCGATTTAAAAGTGGAATACCTCTCTGAATTTGTTATTAAAATATCTATCTAGCTGCATTATTGGTTTATTTTCGAATTTTTGGTCAATATTTTGAAGTGAAACTTCTTTAGGCGCGTTATGGATTTTCGGGGACGGAGTAAAACCGATTCATGACCGTCACGAAAATTACCGTCACGAAAATTACCGTCACGAAAAAGCGAGGATCCCCATCCCTTTCTAACCGCTGACGAACGATGTCTCTATCCTCCTCTATCCTTTCTCGCTCTCAGCGCGCTCGCACAAAGTTGCAGTTGAAAAAGGGGGTGAGAGGTGTGAATGTCAAAAGGAATTCAAATCGAACAGGTTGCATACAGATATTAATTGGCACCATAATTTCTATCCATTTTATTTGACCTAGAAATGAAAACACATATCGATATGTATTTGTCTTCTTCTTCTTCTCAATCGGTTTGTTAACTTTTGAGAGTCGCCAGCACATTTCCAGACCTCTAAAATAAGCGTCTAAAATGGCTTTTATTCGGTTTCCTACAGAATTTCAATTTTAAAAATGAGTAGTGATGAGATAGAGGAAATGAAATGATAAGAGAGAGAGGAATACTAGAAGTTTCACTTCTGTCGTGCGTAGGCTGGACACACCCCTTTTTTGTAGTTTTTTATGACCCCCGACTTGTTAAAATTTGCAAAAAATGGGTTTGCAGAAAAAGTGACCAGATCCCAGCACTGCTTATCCCAAACCTTTTGAAATTTTTACCCGATTTAAAAGTGGAATACCTCTCTGAATTTGCTATTAAAATATCTATCTAGCTGCATTATTGGTTTATTTTCGAATTTTTGGTCAATATTTTTTAATTTTTTATGACCCCCGACCTGTCAAAATTTGCAAAAAATGGGTTTGCAGAAAAGTTACCAGATCCCAGCACTGCTTAGCCCATAACTTTTGAAATTTTTACCCGATTTAAAAGTGGAATACCTCTCTGAATTTGTTGTTAAAATATCTATCTAGCTGCATTATTGGTTTATTTTCGAATTTTTGGTCAATATTTTGTAATTTTTTATGACCCCCGACCTGTCAAAATTTGCAAAAAAATGGGTTTGCAGAAAAGTGACCAGATCCCAGCGCTGCTTAGCCCAAACTTTTGAAATTTTTACCCGATTTAAAAGTGGAATACCTCTCTGAATTTGTTATTCGAATATCTATCTAGCTGCATTATTGGTTTATTTTCGAATTTTTGGTCAATATTTTGTAATTTTTTATGACCCCCGACCTGTCAAAATTTGCAAAAAAATGGGTTTGCAGAAAAGTGACCAGATCCCAGCGCTGCTTAGCCCAAACTTTTGAAATTTTTACCCGATTTAAAAGTGGAATACCTCTCTGAATTTGTTATTCGAATATCTATCTAGCTGCATTATTGGTTTATTTTCGAATTTTTGGTCAATATTTTGTAATTTTTTATGACCCCCGACCTGTCAAAATTTGCAAAAAATGGGTTTCCAGAAAAGTGACCAGATCCCAGCACTGCTAAGCCCAAACTTTTGAAATTTTTACCCGATTTAAAAGTGGAATACCTCTCTGAATTTGTTATTAAAATATCTATCTAGCTGCATTATTGGTTTATTTTCGAATTTTTGGTCAATATTTTGTAGTTTTTTATGACCCCCGACTTGTTAAAATTTGCAAAAAATGGGTTTGCAGAAAAGTGACCAGATCCCAGCACTGCTTATCCCAAACCTTTTGAAAATTTTACCCGATTTAAAAGTGAAATACCTCTCTGAATTTGCTATTAAAATATCTATCTAGCTGCATTATTGGTTTATTTTCGAATTTTTGGTCAATATTTTGTAATTTTTTATGACCCCCGACCTGTCAAAATTTGCAAAAAATGGGTTTGCAGAAAAGTGACCAGATC
>NW_025063987.1:0-24290 GCF_018152265.1 Drosophila ficusphila
AGAGATGTATACCACTTTTAAATCAGGTAAAAATTTCAAAAGTTTGGGCTAAGCAGTGCTGGGATCTGGTCACTTTTCTGCAAACCCATTTTTGCAAATTTTGACAGGTCGGGGGTCATAAAAAATTACAAAATATTGACCAAAAATTCGAAAATAAACCAATAATGCAGCTAGATAGATATTTTAACAACAAATTCAGAGAGGTATTCCACTTTTAAATCGGGTAAAAATTTAAAAAGTTTGGGCTAAGCAGTGCTGGAATCTGGTCACTTTTCTGCAAACCCATTTTTTGCAAATTTTGACAGGTCGGGGGTCATAAAAAACTACAAAATATTGACCAAAAATTCGAAAATAAACCAATGATGTAGCTAGATAGATATTTTAATAGCAAATTCAGAGAGGTATTCCACTTTTAAATCGGGTAAAAATTTCAAAAGTTTGGGCTAAGCAGTGCTGGGTTCTGGTCACTTTTCTGCAAACCCATTTTTTGCAAATTTTGACAGGTCGGGGGTCATAAAAAATTACAAAATATTGACCAAAAATTCGAAAATAAACTAATGATGTAGCTAGATAGATATTTTAATAACAAATTTAGAGAGGTATTCCACTTTTAAATCGGGTAAAAATTTCAAAAGTTATGGGCTAAGCAGTGCTGGGATCTGGTCACTTTTCTGCAAACCCATTTTTTGCAAATTTTGACAGGTCGGGGGTCATAAAAAAAACTACAAAATATTGACCAAAAATTCGAAAATAAACCAATAATGCAGCTAGATAGATATTTTAACAACAAATTCAGAGAGGTATTTCACTTTTAAATCGGGTAAAAATTTCAAAAGTTTGGGCTAAGCAGTGCTGGAATCTGGTCACTTTTCTGCAAACCCATTTTTTGCAAATTTTGACAGGTCGGGGGTCATAAAAAACTACAAAATATTGACCAAAAATTCGAAAATAAACCAATAATGCAGCTAGATAGATATTCGAATAACAAATTCAAAGAGGTATTCCACTTTTAAATCGGGTAAAAATTTCAAAAGTTTGGGCTAAGCAGTGCTGGGATCTGGTCACTTTTCTGCAAACCCATTTTTTGCAAATTTTAACAGGTCGGGGGTCATAAAAAAATGACGAAACATTGACCAAAAATTCGAAAATAAACCAATGATGTAGCTAGATAGATATTTTAATAACAAATTCAGAGAGGTATTCCACTTTTAAATCGGGTAAAAATTTCAAAAGTTTGGGCTAAGCAGTGCTGGGTTCTGGTCACTTTTCTGCAAACCCATTTTTTGCAAATTTTGACAGGTCGGGGGTCATAAAAAATTACAAAATATTGACCAAAAATTCGAAAATAAACTAATGATGTAGCTAGATAGATATTTTAATAACAAATTTAGAGAGGTATTCCACTTTTAAATCAGGTAAAAATTTCAAAAGTTTGGGCTAAGCAGTGCTGGGATCTGGTCACTTTTCTGCAAACCCATTTTTTGCAAATTTTGACAGGTCGGGGGTCATAAAAAATGACGAAACATTGACCAAAAATTCGAAAAATAAACCAATGATGTAGCTAGATAGATATTTTAATAACAAATTCAGAGAGGTATTCCACTTTTAAATCGGGTAAAAATTTCAAAAGTTTGGGCTAAGCAGTGCTGGGTTCTGGTCACTTTTCTGCAAACCCATTTTTTGCAAATTTTGACAGGTCGGGGGTCATAAAAAACTACAAAATATTGACCAAAAATTTGAAAATAAACCAATAATGCAGCTAGATAGATATTCGAATAACAAATTCAGAGAGGTATTCCACTTTTAAATCGGGTAAAAATTTCAAAAGTTTGGGCTAAGCAGTGCTGGGATCTGGTCACTTTTCTGCAAACCCATTTTTTGCAAATTTTGACAGGTCGGGGGTCATAAAAAATGACGAAACATTGACCAAAAATTCGAAAATAAACCAATGATGTAGCTAGATAGATATTTTAGTAACAAATTCAGAGAGGCATTCCACTTTTAAATCGGGTAAAAATTTCAAAAGTTATGGGCTAAGCAGTGCTGGGTTCTGGTCACTTTTCTGCAAACCCATTTTTTGCAAATTTTGACAGGTCGGGGGTCATAAAAAATTACAAAATATTGACCAAAAAATTCGAAAATAAACCAATAATGCAGCTAGATAGATATTTTAACAACAAATTCAGAGATGTATACCACTTTTAAATCAGGTAAAAATTTCAAAAGTTTGGGCTAAGCAGTGCTGGGATCTGGTCACTTTTCTGCAAACCCATTTTTTGCAAATTTTGACAGGTCGGGGGTCATAAAAAATTACAAAATATTGACCAAAAATTCGAAAATAAACCAATAATGCAGCTAGATAGATATTTTAACAACAAATTCAGAGAGGTATTCCACTTTTAAATCGGGTAAAAATTTCAAAAGTTTGGGCTAAGCAGTGCTGGAATCTGGTCACTTTTCTGCAAACCCATTTTTTGCAAATTTTGACAGGTCGGGGGTCATAAAAAACTACAAAATATTGACCAAAAATTCGAAAATAAACCAATAATGCAGCTAGATAGATATTCGAATAACAAATTCAGAGAGGTATTCCACTTTTAAATCGGGTAAAAATTTCAAAAGTTTGGGCTAAGCAGTGCTGGGATCTGGTCACTTTTCTGCAAACCCATTTTTTGCAAATTTTGACAGGTCGGGGGTCATAAAAAATTACAAAATATTGACCAAAAATTCGAAAATAAACCAATAATGCAGCTAGATAGATATTTTAACAACAAATTCAGAGATGTATACCACTTTTAAATCGGGTAAAAATTTCAAAAGTTTGGGCTAAGCAGTGCTGGGTTCTGGTCACTTTTCTGCAAACCCATTTTTTGCAAATTTTGACAGGTCGGGGGTCATAAAAAATTACAAAATATTGACCAAAAATTCGAAAATAAACCAATGATGTAGCTAGATAGATATTTTAATAACAAATTTAGAGAGGTATTCCACTTTTAAATCGGGTAAAAATTTCAAAAGTTATGGGCTAAGCAGTGCTGGGATCTGGTCACTTTTCTGCAAACCCATTTTTTGCAAATTTTGACAGGTCGGGGGTCATAAAAAACTACAAAATATTGACCAAAAATTCGAAAATAAACCAATAATGCAGCTAGATAGATATTTTAATAACAAATTCAGAGAGGTATTCCACTTTTAAATCGGGTAAAAATTTCAAAAGTTATGGGCTAAGCAGTGCTGGGTTCTGGTCACTTTTCTGCAAACCCATTTTTTGCAAATTTTGACAGGTCGGGGGGTCATAAAAAATTACAAAATATTGACCAAAAATTCGAAAATAAACCAATAATGCAGCTAGATAGATATTTTAACAACAAATTCAGAGATGTATACCACTTTTAAATCAGGTAAAAATTTCAAAAGTTTGGGCTAAGCAGTGCTGGGATCTGGTCACTTTTCTGCAAACCCATTTTTTGCAAATTTTGACAGGTCGGGGGGTCATAAAAAATTACAAAATATTGACCAAAAATTCGAAAATAAACCAATAATGCAGCTAGATAGATATTTTAACAACAATTTCAGAGAGGTATTCCACTTTTAAATCGGGTAAAAATTTCAAAAGTTATGGGCTAAGCAGTGCTGGGATCTGGTCACTTTTCTGCAAACCCATTTTTTGCAAATTTTAACAGGTCGGGGGTCATAAAAAATTACAAAATATTGACCAAAAATTCGAAAATAAACCAATAATGCAGCTAGATAGATATTTTAATAGCAAATTCAGAGAGGTATTCCACTTTTAAATCGGGTAAAAATTTCAAAAGTTATGGGCTAAGCAGTGCTGGGATCTGGTCACTTTTCTGCAAACCCATTTTTTGCAAATTTTGACAGGTCGGGGGTCATAAAAAACTACAAAATATTGACCAAAAATTCGAAAATAAACCAATGATGTAGCTAGATAGATATTTTAATAACAAATTCAGAGAGGCATTCCACTTTTAAATCGGGTAAAAATTTCAAAAGTTATGGGATAAGCAGTGCTGGGATCTGGTCACTTTTCTGCAAACCCATTTTTTTGCAAATTTTGACAGGTCGGGGGTCATAAAAAACTACAAAATATTGACCAAAAATTCGAAAATAAACCAATAATGCAGCTAGAAAGATATTTTAACAACAAATTCAGAGAGGTATTCCACTTTTAAATCGGGTAAAAATTTCAAAAGTTATGGGCTAAGCAGTGCTGGGATCTGGTCACTTTTCTGCAAACCCATTTTTTGCAAATTTTGACAGGTCGGGGGTCATAAAAAACTACAAAATATTGTCCAAAAATTCGAAAATAAACCAATAATGCAGCTAGATAGATATTTTAACAACAAATTCAGAGAGGTATTCCACTTTTAAATCGGGTAAAAATTTCAAAAGTTATGGGCTAAGCAGTGCTGGGATCTGGTCACTTTTCTGCAAACCCATTTTTTGCAAATTTTGACAGGTCGGGGGTCATAAAAAACTACAAAATATTGACCAAAAAATTCGAAAATAAACCAATAATGCAGCTAGATAGATATTTTAATAACAAATTCAGAGAGGTATTCCACTTTTAAATCGGGTAAAAATTTCAAAAGTTATGGGCTAAGCAGTGCTGGGTTCTGGTCACTTTTCTGCAAACCCATTTTTTGCAAATTTTGACAGGTCGGGGGTCATAAAAAATTACAAAATATTGACCAAAAATTCGAAAATAAACCAATAATGCAGCTAGATAGATATTCGAATAACAAATTCAGAGAGGTATTCCACTTTTAAATCGGGTAAAAATTTCAAAAGTTTGGGCTAAGCAGTGCTGGGATCTGGTCACTTTTCTGCAAACCCATTTTTTGCAAATTTTGACAGGTCGGGGGTCATAAAAAATGACGAAACATTGACCAAAAATTCGAAAATAAACCAATGATGTAGCTAGATAGATATTTTAATAACAAATTCAGAGAGGCATTCCACTTTTAAATCGGGTAAAAATTTCAAAAGTTATGGGCTAAGCAGTGCTGGGATCTGATCACTTTTCTGCAAACCCATTTTTTGCAAATTTTGACAGGTCGGGGGTCATAAAAAATGACGAAACATTGACCAAAAATTCGAAAATAAACCAATGATGTAGCTAGATAGATATTTTAATAACAAATTCAGAGAGGTATTCCACTTTTAAATCGGGTAAAAATTTCAAAAGTTATGGGATAAGCAGTGCTGGGATCTGGTCACTTTTCTGCAAACCCATTTTTTTGCAAATTTTGACAGGTCGGGGGTCATAAAAAATTACAAAATATTGACCAAAAATTCGAAAATAAACCAATAATGCAGCTAGATAGATATTTTAACAACAAATTCAGAGAGGTATTCCACTTTTAAATCGGGTAAAAATTTCAAAAGTTTGGGCTAAGCAGTGCTGGGATCTTGTCACTTTTCTGCAAACCCATTTTTTGCAAATTTTGACAGGTCGGGGGTCATAAAAAACTACAAAATATTGACCAAAAATTCGAAAATAAACCAATAATGCAGCTAGATAGATATTTTAACAACAAATTCAGAGAGGTATTCCACTTTTAAATCGGGTAAAAATTTCAAAAGTTTGGGCTAAGCAGTGCTGGGATCTGGTCACTTTTCTGCAAACCCATTTTTTGCAAATTTTGACAGGTCGGGGGTCATAAAAAATTACAAAATATTGACCAAAAATTCAAAAATTAACCAATAATGCAGCTAGATAGATATTTTAATAACAAATTCAGAGAGGTATTCCACTTTTAAATCGGGTAAAAATTTCAAAAGTTTGGGCTAAGCAGTGCTGGGATCTGGTCACTTTTCTGCAAACCCATTTTTTGCAAATTTTGACAGGTCGGGGGTCATAAAAAATTACAAAATATTGACCAAAAATTCGAAAATAAACCAATAATGCAGCTAGATAGATATTTTAACAACAAATTCAGAGAGGTATTCCACTTTTAAATCGGGTAAAAATTTCAAAAAATTGGGCTAAGCAGTGCTGGGATCTGGTCACTTTTCTGCAAACCCATTTTTTTGCAAATTTTGACAGGTCGGGGGTCATAAAAAAACTACAAAATATTGACCAAAAATTCGAAAATAAACCAATAATGCAGCTAGATAGATATTTTAACAACAAATTCAGAGAGGTATTCCACTTTTAAATCGGGTAAAAATTTCAAAAGTTTGGGCTAAGCAGTGCTGGGATCTTGTCACTTTTCTGCAAACCCATTTTTTGCAAATTTTGACAGGTCGGGGGTCATAAAAAATTACAAAATATTGACCAAAAATTCAAAAATTAACCAATAATGCAGCTAGATAGATATTTTAATAACAAATTCAGAGAGGTATTCCACTTTTAAATCGGGTAAAAATTTCAAAAGTTTGGGCTAAGCAGTGCTGGGATCTGGTCACTTTTCTGCAAACCCATTTTTTGCAAATTTTGACAGGTCGGGGTCATAAAAAACTACAAAATATTGACCAAAAATTCGAAAATAAACCAATAATGCAGCTAGATAGATATTCGAATAACAAATTCAGAGAGGTATTCCACTTTTAAATCGGGTAAAAATTTCAAAAGTTTGGGCTAAGCAGTGCTGGGATCTGGTCACTTTTCTGCAAACCCATTTTTTGCAAATTTTGACAGGTTGGGGGTCATAAAAAATGACGAAACATTGACCAAAAATTCGAAAATAAACCAATGATGTAGCTAGATAGATATTTTAACAACAAATTCAGAGAGGTATTCCACTTTTAAATCGGGTAAAAATTTCAAAAGTTATGGGCTAAGCAGTGCTGGGATCTGGTCACTTTTCTGCAAACCCATTTTTTGCAAATTTTGACAGGTCGGGGGTCATAAAAAATTACAAAATATTGACCAAAAATTCGAAAATAAACCAATAATGCAGCTAGATAGATATTTTAATAGCAAATTCAGAGAGGTATTCCACTTTTAAATCGGGTAAAAATTTCAAAAGGTTTGGGATAAGCAGTGATGGGATCTGGTCACTTTTCTGCAAACCCATTTTTTGCAAATTTTGACAGGTCGGGGGTCATAAAAAACTACAAAATATTGACCAAAAATTCGAAAATAAACCAATAATGCCGCTAGATAGATATTTTAATAACAAATTCAGAGAGGTATTCCACTTTTAAATCGGGTAAAAATTTCAAAAGTTATGGGCTAAGCAGTGCTGGGTTCTGGTCACTTTTCTGCAAACCCATTTTTTGCAAATTTTGACAGGTCGGGGGTCATAAAAAATTACAAAATATTGACCAAAAATTCGAAAATAAACCAATAATGCAGCTAGATAGATATTCGAATAACAAATTCAGAGAGGTATTCCACTTTTAAATCGGGTAAAAATTTCAAAAGTTATGGGCTAAGCAGTGCTGGGATCTGGTCACTTTTCTGCAAACCCATTTTTTGCAAATTTTGACAGGTCGGGGGTCATAAAAAATGACGAAACATTGACCAAAAATTCGAAAATAAACCAATGATGTAGCTAGATAGATATTTTAATAACAAATTCAGAGAGGCATTCCACTTTTAAATCGGGTAAAAATTTCAAAAGTTATGGGATAAGCAGTGCTGGGATCTGGTCACTTTTCTGCAAACCCATTTTTTTGCAAATTTTGACAGGTCGGGGGTCATAAAAAATTACAAAATATTGACCAAAAATTCGAAAATAAACCAATAATGCAGCTAGATAGATATTTTAACAACAAATTCAGAGAGGTATTCCACTTTTAAATCGGGTAAAAATTTCAAAAGTTTGGGCTAAGCAGTGCTGGGATCTGGTCACTTTTCTGCAAACCCATTTTTTGCAAATTTTGACAGGTCGGGGGTCATAAAAAACTACAAAATATTGACCAAAAATTCGAAAATAAACCAATAATGCAGCTAGATAGATATTTTAACAACAAATTCAGAGAGGTATTCCACTTTTAAATCGGGTAAAAATTTCAAAAGTTTGGGCTAAGCAGTGCTGGGATCTGGTCACTTTTCTGCAAACCCATTTTTTGCAAATTTTGACAGGTCGGGGGTCATAAAAAATTACAAAATATTGACCAAAAATTCGAAAATAAACCAATAATGCAGCTAGATAGATATTTTAATAACAAATTCAGAGAGGTATTCCACTTTTAAATCGGGTAAAAATTTCAAAAGTTTGGGCTAAGCAGTGCAGGGATCTGGTCACTTTTCTGCAAACCCATTTTTTGCAAATTTTGACAGGTCGGGGGTCATAAAAAATTACAAAATATTGACCAAAAATTCGAAAATAAACAAATAATGCAGCTAGATAGATATTTTAATAACAAATTCAGAGAGGCATTCCACTTTTAAATCGGGTAAAAATTTCAAAAGTTATGGGATAAGCAGTGCTGGGATCTGGTCACTTTTCTGCAAACCCATTTTTTTTGCAAATTTTGACAGGTCGGGGGTCATAAAAAATTACAAAATATTGACCAAAAATTCGAAAATAAACCAATAATGCAGCTAGATAGATATTTTAATAACAAATTCAGAGAGGTATTCCACTTTTAAATCGGGTAAAAATTTCAAAAGTTTGGGCTAAGCAGTGCTGGGATCTGGTCACTTTTCTGCAAACCCATTTTTTGCAAATTTTGACAGGTCGGGGGTCATAAAAAACTACAAAATATTGACCAAAAATTCGAAAATAAACCAATAATGCAGCTAGATAGATATTCGAATAACAAATTCAGAGAGGTATTCCACTTTTAAATCGGGTAAAAATTTCAAAAGTTTGGGCTAAGCAGTGCTGGGATCTGGTCACTTTTCTGCAAACCCATTTTTTGCAAATTTTGACAGGTCGGGGGTCATAAAAAATGACGAAACATTGACCAAAAATTCGAAAATAAACCAATAATGCAGCTAGATAGATATTTTAACAACAAATTCAGAGAGGTATTCCACTTTTAAATCGGGTAAAAATTTAAAAAGTTTGGGCTAAGCAGTGCTGGGATCTGGTCACTTTTCTGCAAACCCATTTTTTGCAAATTTTGACAGGTCGGGGGTCATAAAAAATACAAAATATTGACCAAAAATTCGAAAATAAACCAATAATGCAGCTAGATAGATATTTTAACAACAAATTCAGAGAGGTATTCCACTTTTAAATCGGGTAAAAATTTGAAAAGTTTGGGCTAAGCAGTGCTGGGATCTGGTCACTTTTCTGCAAACCCATTTTTTGCAAATTTTGACAGGTCGGGGGTCATAAAAAACTACAAAATATTGACCAAAAATTCGAAAATAAACCAATAATGCAGCTAGATAGATATTCGAATAACAAATTCAAAGAGGTATTCCACTTTTAAATCGGGTAAAAATTTCAAAAGTTTGGGCTAAGCAGTGCTGGGATCTGGTCACTTTTCTGCAAACCCATTTTTTGCAAATTTTAACAGGTCGGGGGTCATAAAAAATGACGAAACATTGACCAAAAATTCGAAAATAAACCAATGATGTAGCTAGATAGATATTTTAATAACAAATTCAGAGAGGCATTCCACTTTTAAATCGGGTAAAAATTTCAAAAGTTATGGGATAAGCAGTGCTGGGATCTGGTCACTTTTCTGCAAACCCATTTTTTTGCAAATTTTGACAGGTCGGGGGTCATAAAAAATTACAAAATATTGACCAAAAATTCGAAAATAAACCAATAATGCAGCTAGATAGATATTTTAACAACAAATTCAGAGAGGTATTCCACTTTTAAATCGGGTAAAAATTTCAAAAGTTTGGGCTAAGCAGTGCTGGGATCTGGTCACTTTTCTGCAAACCCATTTTTTGCAAATTTTGACAGGTCGGGGGTCATAAAAAACTACAAAATATTGACCAAAAATTCGAAAATAAACCAATAATGCAGCTAGATAGATATTTTAACAACAAATTCAGAGAGGTATTCCACTCTTAAATCGGGTAAAAATTTCAAAAGTTTGGGCTAAGCAGTGCTGGGATCTGGTCACTTTTCTGCAAACCCATTTTTTGCAAATTTTGACAGGTCGGGGGTCATAAAAAATTACAAAATATTGACCAAAAATTCGAAAATAAACCAATAATGCAGCTAGATAGATATTTTAATAACAAATTCAGAGAGGTATTCCACTTTTAAATCGGGTAAAAATTTCAAAAGTTTGGGCTAAGCAGTGCTGGGATCTGGTCACTTTTCTGCAAACCCATTTTTTGCAAATTTTGACAGGTCGGGGGTCATAAAAAATTACAAAATATTGACCAAAAATTCGAAAATAAACAAATAATGCAGCTAGATAGATATTCTAATAACAAATTCAGAGAGGTATTCCACTTTTAAATCGGGTAAAAATTTCAAAAGTTATGGGCTAAGCAGTGCTGGGATCTGGTCACTTTTCTGCAAACCCATTTTTTGCAAATTTTGACAGGTCGGGGGCCATAAAAAATTACAAAATATTGACCAAAAATTCGAAAATAAACCAATAATGCAGCTAGATAGATATTTTAATAACAAATTCAGAGAGGTATTCCACTTTTAAATCGGGTAAAAATTTCAAAAGTTTGGGCTAAGCAGTGCTGGGATCTGGTCACTTTTCTGCAAACCCATTTTTTGCAAATTTTGACAGGTCGGGGGTCATAAAAAATTACAAAATATTGACCAAAAATTCGAAAATAAACAAATAATGCAGCTAGATAGATATTCTAATAACAAATTCAGAGAGGTATTCCACTTTTAAATCGGGTAAAAATTTCAAAAGTTATGGGCTAAGCAGTGCTGGGATCTGGTCACTTTTCTGCAAACCCATTTTTTGCAAATTTTGACAGGTCGGGGGCCATAAAAAATTACAAAATATTGACCAAAAATTCGAAAATAAACCAATAATGCAGCTAGATAGATATTTTAATAACAAATTCAGAGAGGTATTCCACTTTTAAATCGGGTAAAAATTTCAAAAGTTTGGGCTAAGCAGTGCTGGGATCTGGTCACTTTTCTGCAAACCCATTTTTTGCAAATTTTGACAGGTCGGGGGTCATAAAAAACTACAAAATATTGACCAAAAATTCGAAAATAAACCAATAATGCAGCTAGATAGATATTCGAATAACAAATTCAGAGAGGTATTCCACTTTTAAATCGGGTAAAAATTTCAAAAGTTTGGGCTAAGCAGTGCTGGGATCTGGTCACTTTTCTGCAAACCCATTTTTTGCAAATTTTGACAGGTCGGGGGTCATAAAAAATGACGAAACATTGACCAAAAATTCGAAAATAAACCAATAATGCAGCTAGATAGATATTTTAACAACAAATTCAGAGAGGTATTCCACTTTTAAATCGGGTAAAAATTTAAAAAGTTTGGGCTAAGCAGTGCTGGGATCTGGTCACTTTTCTGCAAACCCATTTTTTGCAAATTTTGACAGGTCGGGGGTCATAAAAAATACAAAATATTGACCAAAAATTCGAAAATAAACCAATAATGCAGCTAGATAGATATTTTAACAACAAATTCAGAGAGGTATTCCACTTTTAAATCGGGTAAAAATTTCAAAAGTTTGGGCTAAGCAGTGCTGGGATCTGGTCACTTTTCTGCAAACCCATTTTTTGCAAATTTTGACAGGTCGGGGGGTCATAAAAAACTACAAAATATTGACCAAAAATTCGAAAATAAACCAATAATGCAGCTAGATAGATATTCGAATAACAAATTCAAAGAGGTATTCCACTTTTAAATCGGGTAAAAATTTCAAAAGTTTGGGCTAAGCAGTGCTGGGATCTGGTCACTTTTCTGCAAACCCATTTTTTGCAAATTTTAACAGGTCGGGGGTCATAAAAAATGACGAAACATTGACCAAAAATTCGAAAATAAACCAATGATGTAGCTAGATAGATATTTTAACAACAAATTCAGAGAGGTATTCCACTTTTAAATCGGGTAAAAATTTCAAAAGTTTGGGCTAAGCAGTGCTGGGATCTGGTCACTTTTCTGCAAACCCATTTTTTGCAAATTTTGACAGGTCGGGGGTCATAAAAAATTACAAAATATTGACCAAAAATTCAAAAATTAACCAATAATGCAGCTAGATAGATATTTTAATAACAAATTCAGAGAGGTATTCCACTTTTAAATCGGGTAAAAATTTCAAAAGTTTGGGCTAAGCAGTGCTGGGATCTGGTCACTTTTCTGCAAACCCATTTTTTGCAAATTTTAACAGGTCGGGGGTCATAAAAAATGACGAAACATTGACCAAAAATTCGAAAATAAACCAATGATGTAGCTAGATAGATATTTTAATAACAAATTCAGAGAGGTATTCCACTTTTAAATCGGGTAAAAATTTCAAAAGTTTGGGCTAAGCAGTGCTGGGTTCTCGTCACTTTTCTGCAAACCCATTTTTTGCAAATTTTGACAGGTCGGGGGTCATAAAAAACTACAAAATATTGACCAAAAATTTGAAAATAAACCAATAATGCAGCTAGATAGATATTCGAATAACAAATTCAGAGAGGTATTCCACTTTTAAATCGGGTAAAAATTTCAAAAGTTTGGGCTAAGCAGTGCTGGGATCTGGTCACTTTTCTGCAAACCCTTTTTTTGCAAATTTTGACAGGTCGGGGGTCATAAAAAATGACGAAACATTGACCAAAAATTCGAAAATAAACCAATGATGTAGCTAGATAGATATTTTAGTAACAAATTCAGAGAGGCATTCCACTTTTAAATCGGGTAAAAATTTCAAAAGTTATGGGCTAAGCAGTGCTGGGTTCTGATCACTTTTCTGCAAACCCATTTTTTGCAAATTTTGACAGGTCGGGGGTCATAAAAAATTACAAAATATTGACCAAAAATTCGAAAATAAACCAATAATGCAGCTAGATAGATATTTTAACAACAAATTCAGAGATGTATACCACTTTTAAATCGGGTAAAAATTTCAAAAGTTTGGGCTAAGCAGTGCTGGGATCTGGTCACTTTTCTGCAAACCCATTTTTTGCAAATTTTGACAGGTCGGGGGTCATAAAAAATTACAAAATATTGACCAAAAATTCGAAAATAAACCAATAATGCAGCTAGATAGATATTTTAACAACAAATTCAGAGAGGTATTCCACTTTTAAATCGGGTAAAAATTTCAAAAGTTTGGGCTAAGCAGTGCTGGAATCTGGTCACTTTTCTGCAAACCCATTTTTTGCAAATTTTGACAGGTCGGGGGTCATAAAAAACTACAAAATATTGACCAAAAATTCGAAAATAAACCAATAATGCAGCTAGATAGATATTCGAATAACAAATTCAAAGAGGTATTCCACTTTTAAATCGGGTAAAAATTTCAAAAGTTTGGGCTAAGCAGTGCTGGGATCTGGTCACTTTTCTGCAAACCCATTTTTTGCAAATTTTAACAGGTCGGGGGTCATAAAAAAATGACGAAACATTGACCAAAAATTCGAAAATAAACCAATGATGTAGCTAGATAGATATTTTAATAACAAATTCAGAGAGGTATTCCACTTTTAAATCGGGTAAAAATTTCAAAAGTTTGGGCTAAGCAGTGCTGGGTTCTGGTCACTTTTCTGCAAACCCATTTTTTGCAAATTTTGACAGGTCGGGGGTCATAAAAAATTACAAAATATTGACCAAAAATTCGAAAATAAACCAATGATGTAGCTAGATAGATATTTTAATAACAAATTTAGAGAGGTATTCCACTTTTAAATCGGGTAAAAATTTCAAAAGTTATGGGCTAAGCAGTGCTGGGATCTGGTCACTTTTCTGCAAACCCATTTTTTGCAAATTTTGACAGGTCGGGGGTCATAAAAAACTACAAAATATTGACCAAAAATTCGAAAATAAACCAATAATGCAGCTAGGGGGCTGTCCATATATTACGTAATCACTTAGGGGGGAGGGGGTCACGGAAATGATTATGTTTGATTACATGGGGAGGGAGGGGTCTTGGATATTGATTATGTAATCATTTTATAAAAATTTTGTTGTTAAAAGTATATACATATTAAAAAATTGGTTTCGCGCCGCTTACTCCGTCAATAAGTACCGAATGCAACTCTATAATTAAGTCGATATACATATTCTATTATTTGTATAGACTATGTAGACGACGAAGACAAAGATGATACCTGCGGAGATAAACCGATTTTGACAAGCCAACTTCCAGTAATAAATAATATTAAAGATTGGCTGGAATCTCCTTTTGAAAATATAGAACAAAAGAAAAAATTTGCATATCTTTTTTTTTTGTGATAACGTAATCATTGTAGGGGGGGGAGGGTGTTCATTAAATGATTACTTTTGATTACCAGGGTGGGGAGGGGGTCAAAAATCGCAGAAAACGTGATTACGTAATATATGGACAGCCCCTAGATAGATATTCGAATAACAAATTCAGAGAGGTATTCCACTTTTAAATCGGGTAAAAATTTCAAAAGTTTGGGCTAAGCAGTGCTGGGATCTGGTCACTTTTCTGCAAACCCATTTTTTGCAAATTTTGACAGGTCGGGGGTCATAAAAAATTACAAAATATTGACCAAAAATTCGAAAATAAACCAATAATGCAGCTAGATAGATATTTTAACAACAAATTCAGAGATGTATACCACTTTTAAATCAGGTAAAAATTTCAAAAGTTTGGGCTAAGCAGTGCTGGGATCTGGTCACTTTTCTGCAAACCCATTTTTTGCAAATTTTGACAGGTCGGGGGTCATAAAAAATTACAAAATATTGACCAAAAATTCGAAAATAAACCAATAATGCAGCTAGATAGATATTTTAATAACAAATTCAGAGAGGTATTCCACTTTTAAATCGGGTAAAAATTTCAAAAGTTTGGGCTAAGCAGTGCTGGGATCTGGTCACTTTTCTGCAAACCCATTTTTTGCAAATTTTGACAGGTCGGGGGTCATAAAAAATGACGAAATATTGACCAAAAATTCGAAAATAAACCAATAATGCAGCTAGATAGATATTCGAATAACAAATTCAAAGAGGTATTCCACTTTTAAATCGGGTAAAAATTTCAAAAGTTTGGGCTAAGCAGTGCTGGGATCTGGTCACTTTTCTGCAAACCCATTTTTTGCAAATTTTAACAGGTCGGGGGTCATAAAAAATGACGAAACATTGACCAAAAATTCGAAAATAAACCAATGATGTAGCTAGATAGATATTTTAATAACAAATTCAGAGAGGTATTCCACTTTTAAATCGGGTAAAAATTTCAAAAGTTTGGGCTAAGCAGTGCTGGGTTCTGGTCACTTTTCTGCAAACCCATTTTTTGCAAATTTTGACAGGTCGGGGGTCATAAAAAACTACAAAATATTGACCAAAAATTTGAAAATAAACCAATAATGCAGCTAGATAGATATTCGAATAACAAATTCAGAGAGGTATTCCACTTTTAAATCGGGTAAAAATTTCAAAAGTTTGGGCTAAGCAGTGCTGGGATCTGGTCACTTTTCTGCAAACCCATTTTTTGCAAATTTTGACAGGTCGGGGGTCATAAAAAATGACGAAACATTGACCAAAAATTCGAAAATAAACCAATGATGTAGCTAGATAGATATTTTAGTAACAAATTCAGAGAGGCATTCCACTTTTAAATCGGGTAAAAATTTCAAAAGTTATGGGCTAAGCAGTGCTGGGTTCTGGTCACTTTTCTGCAAACCCATTTTTTGCAAATTTTGACAGGTCGGGGGTCATAAAAAATTACAAAATATTGACCAAAAATTCGAAAATAAACCAATAATGCAGCTAGATAGATATTTTAACAACAAATTCAGAGATATATACCACTTTTAAATCAGGTAAAAATTTCAAAAGTTTGGGCTAAGCAGTGCTGGGATCTGGTCACTTTTCTGCAAACCCATTTTTTTTGCAAATTTTGACAGGTCGGGGGTCATAAAAAATTACAAAATATTGACCAAAAATTCGAAAATAAACCAATAATGCAGCTAGATAGATATTTTAACAACAAATTCAGAGAGGTATTCCACTTTTAAATCGGGTAAAAATTTCAAAAGTTTGGGCTAAGCAGTGCTGGAATCTGGTCACTTTTCTGCAAACCCATTTTTTGCAAATTTTGACAGGTCGGGGGTCATAAAAAACTACAAAATATTGACCAAAAATTCGAAAATAAACCAATAATGCAGCTAGATAGATATTCGAATAACAAATTCAGAGAGGTATTCCACTTTTAAATCGGGTAAAAATTTCAAAAGTTTGGGCTAAGCAGTGCTGGGATCTGGTCACTTTTCTGCAAACCCATTTTTTGCAAATTTTAACAGGTCGGGGGTCATAAAAAATGACGAAACATTGACCAAAAATTCGAAAATAAACCAATGATGTAGCTAGATAGATATTTTAATAACAAATTCAGAGAGGTATTCCACTTTTAAATCGGGTAAAAATTTCAAAAGTTTGGGCTAAGCAGTGCTGGGTTCTGGTCACTTTTCTGCAAACCCATTTTTTGCAAATTTTGACAGGTCGGGGGTCATAAAAAACTACAAAATATTGACCAAAAATTTGAAAATAAACCAATAATGCAGCTAGATAGATATTCGAATAACAAATTCAGAGAGGTATTCCACTTTTAAATCGGGTAAAAATTTCAAAAGTTTGGGCTAAGCAGTGCTGGGATCTGGTCACTTTTCTGCAAACCCATTTTTTGCAAATTTTGACAGGTCGGGGGTCATAAAAAATGACGAAACATTGACCAAAAATTCGAAAATAAACCAATGATGTAGCTAGATAGATATTTTAGTAACAAATTCAGAGAGGCATTCCACTTTTAAATCGGGTAAAAATTTCAAAAGTTATGGGCTAAGCAGTGCTGGGTTCTGGTCACTTTTCTGCAAACCCATTTTTTGCAAATTTTGACAGGTCGGGGGTCATAAAAAATTACAAAATATTGACCAAAAATTCGAAAATAAACCAATAATGCAGCTAGATAGATATTTTAACAACAAATTCAGAGATATATACCACTTTTAAATCAGGTAAAAATTTCAAAAGTTTGGGCTAAGCAGTGCTGGGATCTGGTCACTTTTCTGCAAACCCATTTTTTGCAAATTTTGACAGGTCGGGGGTCATAAAAAATTACAAAATATTGACCAAAAATTCGAAAATAAACCAATAATGCATCTAGATAGATATTTTAACAACAAATTCAGAGAGGTATTCCACTTTTAAATCGGGTAAAAATTTCAAAAGTTTGGGCTAAGCAGTGCTGGAATCTGGTCACTTTTCTGCAAACCCATTTTTTGCAAATTTTGACAGGTCGGGGGTCATAAAAAACTACAAAATATTGACCAAAAATTCGAAAATAAACCAATAATGCAGCTAGATAGATATTCGAATAACAAATTCAGAGAGGTATTCCACTTTTAAATCGGGTAAAAATTTCAAAAGTTTGGGCTAAGCAGTGCTGGGATCTGGTCACTTTTCTGCAAACCCATTTTTTGCAAATTTTAACAGGTCGGGGGTCATAAAAAATGACGAAACATTGACCAAAAATTCGAAAATAAACCAATGATGTAGCTAGATAGATATTTTAATAACAAATTCAGAGAGGTATTCCACTTTTAAATCGGGTAAAAATTTCAAAAGTTTGGGCTAAGCAGTGCTGGGTTCTGGTCACTTTTCTGCAAACCCATTTTTTGCAAATTTTGACAGGTCGGGGGTCATAAAAAACTACAAAATATTGACCAAAAATTTGAAAATAAACCAATAATGCAGCTAGATAGATATTCGAATAACAAATTCAGAGAGGTATTCCACTTTTAAATCGGGTAAAAATTTCAAAAGTTTGGGCTAAGCAGTGCTGGGATCTGGTCACTTTTCTACAAACCCATTTTTTGCAAATTTTGACAGGTCGGGGGTCATAAAAAATGACGAAACATTGACCAAAAATTCGAAAATAAACCAATGATGTAGCTAGATAGATATTTTAGTAACAAATTCAGAGAGGCATTCCACTTTTAAATCGGGTAAAAATTTCAAAAGTTATGGGCTAAGCAGTGCTGGGTTCTGGTCACTTTTCTGCAAACCCATTTTTTGCAAATTTTGACAGGTCGGGGGTCATAAAAAATTACAAAATATTGACCAAAAATTCGAAAATAAACCAATAATGCAGCTAGATAGATATTTTAACAACAAATTCAGAGATATATACCACTTTTAAATCAGGTAAAAATTTCAAAAGTTTGGGCTAAGCAGTGCTGGGATCTGGTCACTTTTCTGCAAACCCATTTTTTGCAAATTTTGACAGGTCGGGGGTCATAAAAAACTACAAAATATTGACCAAAAATTCGAAAATAAACCAATAATGCATCTAGATAGATATTTTAACAACAAATTCAGAGAGGTATTCCACTTTTAAATCGGGTAAAAATTTCAAAAGTTTGGGCTAAGCAGTGCTGGAATCTGGTCACTTTTCTGCAAACCCATTTTTTGCAAATTTTGACAGGTCGGGGGTCATAAAAAACTACAAAATATTGACCAAAAATTCGAAAATAAACCAATAATGCAGCTAGATAGATATTCGAATAACAAATTCAGAGAGGTATTCCACTTTTAAATCGGGTAAAAATTTCAAAAGTTTGGGCTAAGCAGTGCTGGGATCTGGTCACTTTTCTGCAAACCCATTTTTTGCAAATTTTAACAGGTCGGGGGTCATAAAAAATGACGAAACATTGACCAAAAATTCGAAAATAAACCAATGATGTAGCTAGATAGATATTTTAATAACAAATTCAGAGAGGTATTCCACTTTTAAATCGGGTAAAAATTTCAAAAGTTTGGGCTAAGCAGTGCTGGGTTCTGGTCACTTTTCTGCAAACCCATTTTTTGCAAATTTTGACAGGTCGGGGGTCATAAAAAATTACAAAATATTGACCAAAAATTCGAAAATAAACCAATGATGTAGCTAGATAGATATTTTAATAACAAATTTAGAGAGGTATTCCACTTTTAAATCGGGTAAAAATTTCAAAAGTTATGGGCTAAGCAGTGCTGGGATCTGGTCACTTTTCTGCAAACCCATTTTTTGCAAATTTTGACAGGTCGGGGGGTCATAAAAAACTACAAAATATTGACCAAAAATTCGAAAATAAACCAATAATGCAGCTAGATAGATATTCGAATAACAAATTCAGAGAGGTATTCCACTTTTAAATCGGGTAAAAATTTCAAAAGTTTGGGCTAAGCAGTGCTGGGATCTGGTCACTTTTCTGCAAACCCATTTTTTGCAAATTTTGACAGGTCGGGGGTCATAAAAAATTACAAAATATTGACCAAAAATTCGAAAATAAACCAATAATGCAGCTAGATAGATATTTTAACAACAAATTCAGAGATGTATACCACTTTTAAATCAGGTAAAAATTTCAAAAGTTTGGGCTAAGCAGTGCTGGGATCTGGTCACTTTTCTGCAAACCCATTTTTTGCAAATTTTGACAGGTCGGGGGTCATAAAAAATTACAAAATATTGACCAAAAATTCGAAAATAAACCAATAATGCAGCTAGATAGATATTTTAATAACAAATTCAGAGAGGTATTCCACTTTTAAATCGGGTAAAAATTTCAAAAGTTTGGGCTAAGCAGTGCTGGGATCTGGTCACTTTTCTGCAAACCCATTTTTTGCAAATTTTGACAGGTCGGGGGTCATAAAAAATGACGAAATATTGACCAAAAATTCGAAAATAAACCATTAATGCAGCTAGATAGATATTCGAATAACAAATTCAGAGAGGTATTCCACTTTTAAATCGGGTAAAAATTTCAAAAGTTTGGGCTAAGCAGTGCTGGGATCTGGTCACTTTTCTGCAAACCCATTTTTTGCAAATTTTGACAGGTCGGGGGTCATAAAAAACTACAAAATATTGACCAAAAATTCGAAAATAAACCAATAATGCAGCTAGATAGATATTCGAATAACAAATTCAGAGAGGTATTCCACTTTTAAATCGGGTAAAAATTTCAAAAGTTTGGGCTAAGCAGTGCTGGGATCTGGTCACTTTTCTGCAAACCCATTTTTTGCAAATTTTAACAGGTCGGGGGTCATAAAAAATGACGAAACATTGACCAAAAATTCGAAAATAAACCAATGATGTAGCTAGATAGATATTTTAATAACAAATTCAGAGAGGCATTCCACTTTTAAATCGGGTAAAAATTTCAAAAGTTATGGGATAAGCCGTGCTGGGATCTGGTCACTTTTCTGCAAACCCATTTTTTTGCAAATTTTGACAGGTCGGGGGGTCATAAAAAATTACAAAATATTGACCAAAAATTCCAAAAAAAATAACCCAATAATGCAGCTAGATAGATATTTTAATAACAAATTCAGAGAGGTATTCCACTTTTAAATCGGGTAAAAATTTCAAAAGTTTGGGCTAAGCAGTGCTGGGATCTGGTCACTTTTCTGCAAACCCATTTTTTGCAAATTTTGACAGGTCGGGGGTCATAAAAAACTACAAAATATTGACCAAAAATTCGAAAATAAACCAATAATGCAGCTAGATAGATATTCGAATAACAAATTCAGAGAGGTATTCCACTTTTAAATCGGGTAAAAATTTCAAAAGTTTGGGCTAAGCAGTGCTGGGATCTGGTCACTTTTCTGCAAACCCATTTTTTGCAAATTTTAACAGGTCGGGGGTCATAAACAATTACAAAATATTGACCAAAAATTCGAAAATAAACCAATAATGCAGCTAGATAGATATTTTAATAACAAATTCAGAGAGGTATTCCACTTTCAAAAGTTTGGGCTAAGCAGTGCTGGGATCTGGTCACTTTTCTGCAAACCCATTTTTTGCAAATTTTGACAGGTCGGGGGTCATAAAAAACTACAAAATATTGACCAAAAATTCGAAAATAAACCAATAATGCAGCTAGATAGATATTCGAATAACAAATTCAGAGAGGTATTCCACTTTTAAATCGGGTAAAAATTTCAAAAGTTTGGGCTAAGCAGTGCTGGGATCTGGTCACTTTTCTGCAAACCCATTTTTTGCAAATTTTAACAGGTCGGGGGTCATAAAAAATGACGAAACATTGACCAAAAATTCGAAAATAAACCAATGATGTAGCTAGATAGATATTTTAATAACAAATTCAGAGAGGCATTCCACTTTTAAATCGGGTAAAAATTTCAAAAGTTATGGGCTAAGCAGTGCTGGGTTCTGGTCACTTTTCTTCAAACCCATTTTTTGCAAATTTTGACAGGTCGGGGGTCATAAAAAATTACAAAATATTGACCAAAAATTCGAAAATAAACCAATAATGCAGCTAGATAGATATTTTAACAACAAATTCAGAGATGTATTCCACTTTTAAATCAGGTAAAAATTTCAAAAGTTTGGGCTAAGCAGTGCTGGGATCTGGTCACTTTTCTGCAAACCCATTTTTTGCAAATTTTGACAGGTCGGGGGGTCATAAAAAATGACGAAACATTGACCAAAAATTCGAAAATAAACCAATAATGCAGCTAGATAGATATTTTAATAACAAATTCAGAGAGGTATTCCACTTTTAAATCGGGTAAAAATTTCAAAAGTTTGGGCTAAGCAGTGCTGGGATCTGGTCACTTTTCTGCAAACCCATTTTTTGCAAATTTTGACAGGTCGGGGGTCATAAAAAACTACAAAATATTGACCAAAAATTCGAAAATAAACCAATAATGCAGCTAGATAGATATTCGAATAACAAATTCAGAGAGGTATTCCACTTTTAAATCGGGTAAAAATTTCAAAAGTTTGGGCTAAGCAGTGCTGGGATCTGGTCACTTTTCTGCAAACCCATTTTTTGCAAATTTTAACAGGTCGGGGGTCATAAAAAATGACGAAACATTGACCAAAAATTCGAAAATAAACCAATGATGTAGCTAGATAGATATTTTAATAACAAATTCAGAGAGGCATTCCACTTTTAAATCGGGTACAAATTTCAAAAGTTATGGGCTAAGCAGTGCTGGGTTCTGGTCACTTTTCTGCGAACCCATTTTTTGCAAATTTTGACAGGTCGGGGGTCATAAAAAATTACAAAATATTGACCAAAAATTCGAAAATAAACCAATAATGCAGCTAGATAGATATTCGAATAACAAATTCAGAGAGGTATTCCACTTTTAAATCGGGTAAAAATTTCAAAAGTTATGGGCTAAGCAGTGCTGGGTTCTGGTCACTTTTGTGCGAACCCATTTTTTGAAAATTTTGACAGGTCGGGGGTCATAAAAAATTACAAAATATTGACAAAAAATTCGAAAATAAACCAATAATGCAGCTAGATAGATATTCGAATAACAAATTCAGAGAGGTATTCCACTTTTAAATCGGGTAAAAATTTCAAAAGTTATGGGCTAAGCAGTGCTGGGATCTGGTCACTTTTCTGCAAACCCATTTTTTGCAAATTTTGACAGGTCGGGGGTCATAAAAAATGACGAAACATTGACCAAAAATTCGAAAATAAACCAATAATGCAGCTAGATAGATATTCGAATAACAAATTCAGAGAGGTATTCCACTTTTAAATCGGGTAAAAATTTCAAAAGTTTGGGCTAAGCAGTGCTGGGATCTGGTCACTTTTCTGCAAACCCATTTTTTTGCCAATTTTGACAGGTCGGGGGTCATAAAAAATGACGAAACATTGACCAAAAATTCGAAAATAAACCAATAATGCAGCTAGATAGATATTTTAACAACAAATTCAGAGAGGTATTCCACTTTTAAATCGGGTAAAAATTTAAAAAGTTTGGGCTAAGCAGTGCTGGGATCTGGTCACTTTTCTGCAAACCCATTTTTTGCAAATTTTGACAGGTCGGGGGTCATAAAAAATGACGAAACATTGACCAAAAATTCGAAAATAAACCAATAATGCAGCTAGATAGATATTTTAATAACAAATTCAGAGAGGTATTCCACTTTTAAATCGGGTAAAAATTTCAAAAGTTATGGGCTAAGCAGTGCTGGGTTCTGGTCACTTTTCTGCAAACCCATTTTTTGCAAATCTTGACAGGTCGGGGGTTATAAAAAATTACAAAATATTGACCAAAAATTCGAAAATAAACCAATAATGCAGCTAGATAGATATTCGAATAACAAATTCAGAGAGGTATTCCACTTTTAAATCGGGTAAAAATTTCAAAAGTTTGGGCTAAGCAGTGCTGGGATCTGGTCACTTTTCTGCAAACCCATTTTTTGCAAATTTTGACAGGTCTGGGGTCATAAAAAATTACAAAATATTGACCAAAAATTCGAAAATAAACCAATAATGCAGCTAGATAGATATTTTAACAACAAATTCAGAGAGGTATTCCACTTTTAAATCGGGTAAAAATTTCAAAAGTTTGGGCTAAGCAGTGCTGGGATCTGGTCACTTTTCTGCAAACCCATTTTTTGCAAATTTTGACAGGTCGAGGTCATAAAAAACTACAAAATATTGACCAAAAATTCGAAAATAAACCAATAATGCAGCTAGATAGATATTCGAATAACAAATTCAGAGAGGTATTCCACTTTTAAATCGGGTAAAAATTTCAAAAGTTTGGGCTAAGCAGTGCTGGGATCTGGTCACTTTTCTGCAAACCCATTTTTTGCAAATTTTGACAGGTGGGGGGTCATAAAAAATGACGAAACATTGACCAAAAATTCGAAAATAAACCAATGATGTAGCTAGATAGATATTTTAATAACAAATTCAGAGAGGCATTCCACTTTTAAATCGGGTAAAAATTTCAAAAGTTATGGGATAAGCAGTGCTGGGATCTGGTCACTTTTCTGCAAACCCATTTTTTTGCAAATTTTGACAGGTCGGGGGTCATAAAAAATTACAAAATATTGACCAAAAATTCGAAAATAAACCAATAATGCAGCTAGATAGATATTTTAACAACAAATTCAGAGAGGTATTCCACTTTTAAATCGGGTAAAATTTTCAAAAGTTTGGGCTAAGCAGTGCTGGGATCTTGTCACTTTTCTGCAAACCCATTTTTTGCAAATTTTGACAGGTCGGGGGTCATAAAAAATGACGAAACATTGACCAAAAATTCGAAAATAAACCAATAATGCAGCTAGATAGATATTCTAATAACAAATTCAGAGAGGTATTCCACTTTTAAATCGGGTAAAAATTTCAAAAGTTATGGGCTAAGCAGTGCTGGGATCTGGTCACTTTTCTGCAAACCCATTTTTTGCAAATTTTGACAGGTAAGCAGTGCTGGGATCTGGTCACTTTTCTGCAAACCCATTTTTTGCAAATTTTGACAGGTAAGCA
>NW_025063988.1:0-2434 GCF_018152265.1 Drosophila ficusphila
CTGGGATCTGGTCACTTTTCTGCAAACCCATTTTTTGCAAATTTTGATAGGTCAGGAGTCATAAAAAATTACAAAATATTGACCAAAAATTCGAAAATAAACCAATAATGCAGCTAGATAGATATTTTAATAACAAATTCAGAGAGGTATTCCACTTTTAAATCAGGTAAAAATTTCAAAAGTTATGGGCTAAGCAGTGCTGGGATCTGGTCACTTTTCTGCAAACCCATTTTTGCAAATTTTGACAGGTCGGGGTCATAAAAAATTACAAAATATTGACCAAAAATTCGAAAATAAACCAATAATGCAGCTAGATAGATATTTTAATAACAAATTCAGAGAGGTATTCCACTTTTAAATCAGGTAAAAATTTCCAAAAGTTATGGGCTAAGCAGTGCTGGGATCTGGTCACTTTTCTGCAAACCCATTTTTGCAAATTTTGACAGGTCAGGAGTCATAAAAAATTACAAAATATTGACCAAAAATTCGAAAATAAACCAATAATGCAGCTAGATAGATATTTTAATAACAAATTCAGAGAGGTATTCCACTTTTAAATCGGGTAAAAATTTCAAAAGTTTGGGCTAAGCAGTGCTGGGATCTGGTCACTTTTCTGCAAACCCATTTTTTGCAAATTTTGACAGGTCAGGGGGTCATAAAAAATTACAAAATATTGACCAAAAATTCGAAAATAAACCAATAATGCAGCTAGATAGATATTTTAATAACAAATTCAGAGAGGTATTCCACTTTTAAATCGGGTAAAAATTTCCAAAAGTTTGGGCTAAGCAGTGCTGGGATCTGGTCACTTTTCTGCAAACCCATTTTTTGCAAATTTTGACAGGTCGGGGTCATAAAAAATTACAAAATATTGACCAAAAATTCGAAAATAAACCAATAATGCAGCTAGATAGATATTTTAATAACAAATTCAGAGAGGTATTCCACTTTTAAATCGGGTAAAAATTTCAAAAGTTTGGGCTAAGCAGTGCTGGGATCTGGTCACTTTTCTGCAAACCCATTTTTTGCAAATTTTGACAGGTCGGGGGTCATAAAAAATTACAAAATATTGACCAAAAATTCGAAAATAAACCAATAATGCAGCTAGATAGATATTTTAATAACAAATTCAGAGAGGTATTCCACTTTTAAATCGGGTAAAAATTTCAAAAGTTATGGGCTAAGCAGTGCTGGGATCTGGTCACTTTTCTGCAAACCCATTTTTTGCAAATTTTGACAGGTCAGGAGTCATAAAAAATTACAAAATATTGACCAAAAATTCGAAAATAAACCAATAATGCAGCTAGATAGATATTTTAATAACAAATTCAGAGGTATTCCACTTTTAAATCGGGTAAAAATTTCAAAAGTTTGGGCTAAGCAGTGCTGGGATCTGGTCACTTTTCTGCAAACCCATTTTTTGCAAATTTTGACAGGTCGAGGTCATAAAAAACTACAAAATATTGACCAAAAATTCGAAAATAAACCAATAATGCAGCTAGATAGATATTTTAATAACAAATTCAGAGAGGTATTCCACTTTTAAATCAGGTAAAAATTTCAAAAGTTTGGGCTAAGCAGTGCTGGGATCTGGTCACTTTTCTGCAAACCCATTTTTTGCAAATTTTGACAGGTCAGGAGTCATAAAAAATTACGAAATATTGACCAAAAATTCGAAAATAAACCAATGATGTAGCTAGATAGATATTTTAATAACAAATTCAGAGAGGTATTCCACTTTTAAATCGGGTAAAAATTTCAAAAGTTTGGGCTAAGCAGTGCTGGGATCTGGTCACTTTTCTGCAAACCCATTTTTTTGCAAATTTTGACAGGTCGGGGTCATAAAAAATTACAAAATATTGACCAAAAATTCGAAAATAAACCAATAATGCAGCTAGATAGATATTTTAATAACAAATTCAGAGAGGTATTCCACTTTTAAATCGGGTAAAAATTTCAAAAGTTTGGGCTAAGCAGTGCTGGGATCTGGTCACTTTTCTGCAAACCCATTTTTTGCAAATTTTGACAGGTCAGAGGGTCATAAAAAATTACAAAATATTGACCAAAAATTCGAAAATAAACCAATAATGCAGCTAGATAGATATTTTAATAACAAATTCAGAGAGGTATTCCACTTTTAAATCAGGTAAAAATTTCAAAAGTTTGGGCTAAGCAGTGCTGGGATCTGGTCACTTTTCTGCAAACCCATTTTTGCAAATTTTGACAAGGTCGGAGGTCATAAAAAATTACAAAATATTGACCAAAAATTCGAAAATAAACCAATAATGCAGCTAGATAGATATTTTAATAACAAATTCAGAGGTATTCCACTTTTAAATCAGGTAAAAATTTCAAAAGTTTGGGCTAAGCAGTGCTGGGATCTGGTCACTTTTCTGCAAACCCATTTTTCAAATTTTGACAGGTCGGGGGTCAT
>NW_025063989.1:0-9596 GCF_018152265.1 Drosophila ficusphila
AAATTTTTTTAAATTTTTTTGGAAAATTTTTAAATTTTGGAAAATTTTTTAAATTTTTTAAATTTTTATTTTAAAAATTTTTTAAATTTTTTTGAAATTTTTTTTTAAAATTTTTGAAAATTTTTTTGGAAAATTTTTTAAATTTTTTGGAAAATTTTTTAAATTTTTTTGAAAATTTTTTAATTTTTTTGGAAAATTTTTTAAATTTTTTTTTTTTTTTTTTAATTTCATTTTGTTTGGGAAATTCTTTTGAATTTTTTTGAAAAATTTTTTTTTATTTTGAATTTTTTTGGGAAATTTTGTGATTTTTTTTTGAAAAATTTTTAATGTCTTGAAATTTTTTGGGAAATTTTGTGATTTTTTTTTGAGAAAAATTTTTTTGAATTTTTTTTGGAAATTTTTTTTTTGAAATTTTTTAAATTTTTTGAAAATTTTTTAAATTTTTTTGAAAATTTTTAAATTTTTTTTGAAATTTTTTTAAATTTTTTTGGAAAATTTTTTAAATTTTTTTGAAAATTTTTTAAATTTTTTTGAAAATTTTTAATTTTTTTTTTTGAAATTTTTTTGAAAATTTTTTTTTTTGAAAAAAATTTTTTTGAAAATTTTTTAATTTTTTTGAAAATTTTTTTTTTTTGAAATTTTTTAAATTTTTTTTAAATTTTTTTGAATTTTTTTGAATTTTTTTTTTTAAAAATTTTTTTTGAAAATTTTAATTTTTTGGAAAATTTTTAAATTTTTGGAAAATTTTTTAAATTTTTTGGAAATTTTTTTAATTTTTTTTGAAAAATTTTTAAATTTTTTTGAAAATTTTTTAAAATTTTTTTGGAAAATTTTTTAAAATTTTTTTGAAAATTTTTAAATTTTTTTTGAAAATTTTTTAAATTTTTTTTGGAAATTTTTTAATTTTTGAAAATTTTTTGAAATTTTTTTGAAAATTTTAAATTTTGTTTGGGAAATTTTTTAAATTTTTTTGAAAATTTTTTTTTATTTTGAATTTTTGGGAAATTTTTGTGATTTTTTTTGAAAAATTTTAATGTCTTGAAATTTTTTTTGGATTTTTTTTTAAAATTTTTGAAAATTTTTTAAATTTTTTTGAAAATTTTTTAATTTTGAAATTTTATTTTTTAAATTTTTTTTGAAATTTTTTGAAATTTTTTGAAACCTTTTGAAATTTTTTTTTGAAAATTTTTTAAATTTTTTTGAAAATTTTAACCTTTTGAAAATTTTAAACCTTTTTGAAAATTTTAAATTTTTTGAATTTTTTTTTTGGGAAATTTTTGACCTTGATTTTGTTTGGAAAATCTTTTTAAATTTTTTTTTGAAAATTTTTTTTTTTATTCGAAAATTTTTTTTGGGAAATTTTTTTTTTTTTTTGGAAATTTCTTGAAATTTTGGGAAAATTTTTTGAATTTTTTTGGAAAAATTTTAAAATTTTTTTGAAAATTTTTTGAAAATTTTGAACTTTTGAAAATTTTTTGGAAAATTTTTTTGGAAATTTTTTAAATTTTTTTGAAAATTTTTAAAAATTTTTTGAAAATTTTTAAATTTTTTTGAAAATTTTTTAATTTTTTGGAAAATTCTTTAAATTTTTTGGAAATTTTTTTAATTTTTTAGAAATTTTTTAAATTTTTTTGGAAAATTTTTTAAATTTTTTTGAAAATTTTTTAAATTTTTTTGGAAAATTTTTGAAATTTTTTTTTGGGAAAATTTTTGAATTTTTTTTAAATTTTTTTGGAAAATTTTTTAAATTTTTTGAAATTTTTTTATTTTTTTTGGAAAATTTTGTATTTTGGAGATTTTTTTTAAAATTTTTTTTGAATTTAATTTTTTGGAAATTTTATAGATTTTTTTGTGAAAAATTTTTTAGATTTTTTTAATTTTTTAATTTTTTTGAAAGATTTTTTTGAGATTTTGGAAAATCTTTAATTTTAATTTTTTTGGGAAATTTTAAATTTTTTTGAAAATTTTTAAATTTTTTTGGAAATTTTTGATTTTTTTTTTTTTTTTTTCATTTTGTTTGGGAAATTTTTTTTGAAATTTTTTGGAAAATTTTTTTTTTTTTATTTTTAATGTTTTTTTGGGAAATTTTTGTGATTTTTTTTGAAAAATTTTTAATGTCTTGAAATTTTTGGGAATTTTGTGATTTTTTTTGAGAAAATTTTTTTGAAAATTTTTAAATTTTTTTGGAAAATTTTTTAAATTTTTTTTGAAAATTTTTTAAATTTTTTTGAAAATTTTTAAATTTTTTTGGAAAATTTTTGAAATTTTTTGATTTTGAAAATCCTTTTAAATTTTTTTAAAAATTTTTTAAATTTTTTCTGAAAATTTTTTAAATTTTTTTGAAAATTTCGTAATTTTTAAAAAATTTTTAGTTTTGGGGAAATTTTTTAAATTTTTTTGAAAAATTTTTGTGAATTTTTTTGAAAAATTTTTTTTGGGAATTCTTTGATTTTTTTTTTTAATTTAAATTTTTTGAAATTTTTGCTGAAATTTTTAAATTTTTTGGGAAATTTTAAGATTTTTTGTTAAATTTTTTTGAAATTTTGTGATTTTTTTTTTTAATTTTCATTTTGTTTGGGAAATTCTTTTATGTTTTGGAAACTTTTGGGAAATTTTTGTGAATTTTTTTGAGAAATTTTTTGGACTTTTTTAAATTTTTAAATCTTTTTTGAAAATTTTAAATTTTTTTTGAAATTTTTTTTAAGGTTTTTTTTTTTAAATTTTTTTGAAAATTTTGACTTTTTGAGAAATTTTTTTAACTTTTTTTGAAAATTTTTAAATTTTTTTGAAATTTTTGAATTTTTTTGAAATTTTTTTTTTTTGGAAAATTTTTGAATTTTTTTGAAAATTTTTTTTATTTTAAAATTTTTTTGGGAAATTTTGGATTTTTTTTTGAGAAAATTTTTTTGAATTTTTAATGAATTTTTTTGAAATTTTTTAATTTTTTTTTTTGAAAATTTTTTTGAAATTTTTGGAAATTTAACTTTTTGAAAATTTTTTTAATTTTTTTTTGAAAATTTTTTTAATTTTTGTTAGAAAATTTAAAATTTTTAAATTTTTTTAACTTTGTTTGGGAAATTTTGAATTTTTTGGAAAATTTTTTGAAATTTTTTGGATTTTTTAATTTTTTTGTTTGAAATTTTTGGAAATTTTGTTGATGGTTTATAAATTTTTTGAATTTTTTTGTTGAAATTTTTTTGGAAAAATTTTTGATTTTTAAAATTTTGAAAATTTTGAAAAATTTTTAAATTTTTTTGAAATTTTTGTTTTTTGTTTTGTAAAATTTTTTTGAAAATTTTTTAATTTTTTTGAAAATTTTAAAATTTTTTTTGAAATTTTTGTGATTTTTTTTTTTTAATTTCATTTTGTTTGGGAAATTCTTTTGAATTTTTTTGAAAATTTTTTTTTTATTTTGAATTTTTTTGGGAAATTTTTAGATTTTTAATTTTTTTGAAAATTTTTTAATGTTTTGAAATTTTTGGGAAATTTTTGGTTTTTTTTTTAGAAAAATTTTTTTGAATTTTGAAATTTTTGGAAAATTTTTTAAACTTTTTGAAAATTTTTTAAATTTTTTTTGAAAATTTTTTGAACTTTTTTTGGAAATTTTTTGAAAATTTTTTGAAAATTTTTAAATTTTGAAAATTTTAAATTTTTGGAGTCTTTTTTTTAAATTTTTTTGAAATTTTTTACTAACTTTTTTTTGAAAATTTTTTTCAATGTTGAAAATTTTTAAATTTTTTGAAATTTTTAAATTTTTTTGAAAACTTTTTGGAAATTTTTTTTGAAAATTTTAAATTTTTTTGAAATTTTTTTGAAATTTTTTGAAAATTTTTTGAAATTTTTTGGGAAATTTTTTGAATTTTTCTTGAAAAATTTTTAAATCTTTTTTGAAAATTTTAAATTTTTTTTGAAAATTTTTTTAAATTTTTGAAAATTTTTTAAATTTTTGAAATTTTAAATTTTTTTGGAAAATTTTTTTTTTTTTTGGAATTTTTTTTTGGAAAATTTTTAAATTTTTGAAAAAATTTTTTGAAATTTTGAAATTTTTTGGAAAATTTTTTAACATTTTTTTGGAAATTTTTTTTTGAAATCCCTTTTTTGGAAAATTTTGTTGGATTTTTTTTGATTTAATTTTTTTAATTTCTTTTTGAATTTGGAACTTTTTTAGTTTTTTTTGAAAATTTTTTTTTGGAAAATTTTTTTAACTTTTTTGAAATTTTATTTTTAATTTTTTTAAATTTTTTTTTTTTGGAAAAATTTTTAATTTTTTGAAAATTTTTAAATTTTTTGAAAATTTTTAAATTTTGGAAAATTTTTTAAATTTTTTTGGAAAATTTTAAATTTTTTAATTTATTAAAATTTTTGGGAAATTTTTTTGAATCTTTTTGAAAATTTTATTTTTTTTTTTTGAATTTTTTTGGGAAATTTTTGATTTTTTTTTGAAAAATTTTAATGTCTTGAAATCTTTTGGGAAATTTTGTGGATTTTTTTTTTTGAGAAAAATTTTTTTGAATTTTTAACTTTTTGAAAATTTTTTAACTTTTTTGAAAATTTTTAACCTTTGGAAAATTTTAACTTTTGAAAATTCTTTTAATCTTTTTTTTGGAAAAATTTTTAAACCTTTTGAAAATTTTAACCTTTTTTGGAAAATTTTAACCTTTTTTGGAAAATCCTTTTAAAATTTTTTTGAAAATCTTTTGACCTTTTGAAAACTTTTTTAAATTTTTTTGAAAACTTTTAAAATTTTGAAACTTTGTGATTTTTTTTTTTTAATTCCATTTTGTTTGGGAAACCCCTTTTGAATTTTTTTTGAAAATTTTTTTATTTTGAATCTTTTTTTTGGGAAATTTTCAGATTTTTTGTAATTGAAATTCTTTAATGTCTTGAAATTTTGGGAAATTTTTGTGATTTTTTTTTTGAGAAAAATTTTTGAAAACTTTTTTGAAAATTTTTAAAATTTTTTGAAAATCTTTTTTGAAAATTTTTTAAATTTTTTTGAAAATTTTTTTAAACTTTTGAAAATTTTTAACTTTTTGAAACAATTTTTGAACTTTTTGAAAACTTTTAACTTTTTACCTGGAATTTGAAACTTTAGACCTTTTGGAAATTTTTTAATCTTTTTTGAAATCTTTAGATTTTTTCTTTTTAATTCTCTTTTTTGGGAAATATTGAACCTTTTGAAAAATCTTTTTTTATTTTTAAACCTTTTAAACTTTAAGTCTTTAGCAAACTTTGACCGTTTTGAAACCCTTTGGGAACTTTTTTGAAAATCTTTCCTAACCTTTTGGATCCTTTAGAACCTTTTAACCTTTTGAAAACTTTTAACTTTTTTGAGTAACCTTTTTTAACCTTTGAAAAACCTTTTAACTTTTGAGAAACTTTTAACTTTTGAAAATTTAACTTTTTTGGAAAATTTACTTTTTTCGGAAATTTTTTATTTTCTTTGGAAAATTTTTAATTTTTTTGAAAATTCTTAATTTTTTTGAAAACTTTTTAAATTTTTTTGAAAAACTTTTATTTTTCGAATTACTTTTTGGGAAATCTTTTGACTCTTTTGAAAGGTAATTTTTTGAAAATTTTGACAAATTTTTTGAAAACTTTTTGATTTTTTTGGACAACTTTTTAATTTTAAAATTTTTTAACCTTTTTTGGAAAATTTTTAACTTTGTGGAAAATTTTTTTTTTGGAAAACCTTTTAACATTTTTTGGATAATTTTTAAATTTTTTTGAAAATTTTTTTTTATTTTTTGAAAATTTGTCCTGAAATCTTTTTGGAAAATTTTTTTTAATCCTTTTGAAAAATTTTTAATTTTTTGAAAATTTTTTTAAATTTTTTTTGAAAATTTTTGAATTTTTTTGAAAATTTTTTAACTTTTTTGAAAATTTTCTTTGTAAATTTTTCGGAAAATTTTAAATTTTTTTTTTGAAAATTTTTCTTTTTTTGAGAAAACTTTTGAAATTTTTTGAAAATTTTTTCTTTTGACATTTTTTTTAGGGAAATTTTTTAAAAATTTTTTTGGAAAATTTTAAATTTTTTTTGGGAAATTTTGTGATTTTTTTTTTGAAAAATTTTTAATTTTTGAATTTTTTTGGGAAATTTTTTGATTTTTTTGAAAAAAGGATTTTTTTTGAAATTTTTTTGAATTTTTTAATTTTTTTTTGAAAATTTTTTTGAAAATTTTTTGGAAAATTTTTTAAATTTTTTGGAAAATTTAATTTTTTGGAAAATTTTTTTTTGAAAATTTTTAAATTTTTTTTGGAAAATTTTAAGTTTTTTTTTTTTTTTGGAAAATTTTTTTTGGAAATTTTTTTTGGAAATTTTTTTTTTTTTTTGAAAAATTTTTTTGTTTTGGAAATTTTTAATTTTTTTGAAGATTTTTTTTGATTTAGGAAATTTTTATTTTGGAAAATTTTTGAAAATTTTTTTTTTAAATTTTTTTTTGGGAAAATTTTTTAATTTTTTTTTGAAATTTTTTTTTTTTGAAAATTTTTTTTGGTAAAATTTTTTGGGAAATTTTTTTTTTTTTTAATTTTTGAAATTTTTTTTTTTTTGGAAATTTTTTATTTTTGAAAATTTTTAACTTTTTTTTTGGAAAATTTTTTTAATTTTTTGGAAATTTTTTAAATTTTTGAAAATTTTTTAAATTTTTTTGGAAATTTTTTTTTTTAAGTTTTTGGAAGATTTTTAAATTTTAATTTTTGGAAAATTTTTTAATTTTTTTGGAAAATTTTTTAGATTTTTTGGAAAATTTTTTAAATTTTTTGAAAATTTTTAAATTTTTTTGGAAAATTTTTAAATTTTTTGAAATTTTGTGATTTTTTTTTTTAATTTCATTTTGTTTGGGAAATTCTTTTGAATTTTTTTGAATATTTTTTTTTTTTTTTTGAATTTTTTTTGGAAATTTTTTAGAATTTTTTTTTTGAAAATTTTTAATGTCTTGAATTTTTTTGGGAAATTTTGTGATTTTTTTATTTTTGAAAATATTTTTGAAAATTTTTTAACTTTTTTTTTGAAATTTTTGTGGATTTTTTGGAAAATTTTAAATTTTTTTGAAAATTTTTTGAATTTTTTTTGAAAAATTTTTTAGATTTTTTGAGAATTTTTAAATTTTGGAAAATTTTGGAAAATTTTTTTTTTTTAAATTTTTTTTTGGAAAATTTTTTTTAATTTTTTGGAAAATTTTTTAATTTTTGAAAATTTTAATTTGTAAATTTTAATTTTTGAAAATTTTTTTTTTTTGGAAAATTTCATTTTTTTGGAAATTTTTTTAAATTTTTTGTAAAATTTTTGATTTTTGGAAATTTTTTTAAATTTTTTTGGAAAATTTTTTTAAATTTTTTTTGGAAATTTTTAAATTTTTTAATTTTTGAAAATTTTTTTAATTTTTTTGGAAAATTTTTAAATTTTTTTGGAAAATTTTTTTTTGAAAATTTTTTAAATTTTTTGGAAATTTTTTTTGGGAAATTTTTTTAAATTTTTTTTAAAATTTTTTGGAATTTTTTGAAAATTTAAATTTTTTGGAAAAATTTTAATTTTTTGGAAAATTTTTTAAATTTTTTGGAAATTTTTTTAAATTTTTTTGAAATTTTTTGATTTTTTTTTTTTTTTTTTTTTTGGAAATTTTTTGTGATTTTTTTTGAAAAATTTTTTTTTTTGAAAATTTTTGGGAAATTTTTTTGAAATTTTTTTGAAAAATTTTTGAAATTTTTTAAATTTTTTTGGAAAATTTTTTTAAATTTTTTGGATTTTTTTGGGAAATTTTTTAATTTTTTGGAAAATTTTTAAATTTTTTTGGAAAATTTTTTAAATTTTTTGGAAAATTTTTTTTGGAAATTTTTTTTTTTATTTTTTTTAAATTTTTTTGGGAAATTTTTAAATTTTTGAAAAATTTTTTTTTTATTTTTTTGGAAAATTTTTAAATTTTTTTGAAAATTTTTTAATTTTTTGAAATTTTTTGGGAAATTTTTAATTTTTTTTGAAAAAAAATTTTTTGAATTTTTTGGAAATTTTTTTAAATTTTTTGGAAATTTTTTTGGAAAATTTTATTTTTGGGAAATTTTAAATTTTTTTTGAAAATTTTTTTTTTTTGGAAAATTTTTAAATTTTTTGGAAAATTTTAATTTTTTTTTTGGAAAATTTTTAAATTTTTTGGAAATTTTTAAATTTTTTGGAAAATTTTTTAAATTTTTTGGTTTTTTAAATTTTTTGGAAAATTTTTAAATTTTTTGGAAAATTTTTTAAATTTTTTTTGGAAAATTTTTAATTTTTTTGGAAAATTTTTTTTTTTTTTTTGAATTTAATTTTTTTTGGGAAATTTTTTTGGAAAATTTTTTTTGAAAATTTTTTTTTTTAAATTTTTGGAAATTTTTTTTTTTGGGAAATTTTTTTGAATTTTTTAATTTTTTTGTTTGGGAGATTTTTAAATTTTTGAAAATTTTTTTTATTTTGAATTTTTTGGGAAATTTTGTGATTTTTTTTTGAAAAATTTTTAATGTCTTGAAATTTTGGGAAATTTTGTGATTTTTTTGAGGAAAAATTTTTTGAATTTTTAATTTTTGGAAAATTTTTAAATTTTTGGAAATTTTTAAATTTTGGAAAATTTTAAATTTTTTGGAAAATTTTTTAATTTTTGGGAAATTTTTGAATTTTTTGAAAATTTTTAAATTTTTTGGAAAATTTTTAAATTTTGTTCGAAAATTTTTAAATTTTGTTTGAAATTTTGTGATTTTTTTTTTTTAATTTCATTTGTTTGGGAAATTCTTTTGAATTTTTTTTGAAAATTTTTTTTATTTTGAATTTTTTTTTTTTTTTGATGTTTTTTTGAAAAATTTTAATTCTTGGGAAATTTTATTTTGGAAATTTGTGATTTTTTGGGAAAAATTTTTTAGATTTTTAAAATTTTTTTTGGAAAATTTTTAAATTTTTTGGAAAATTTTTTAAATTTTGTTTTGAAAATTTTTAAATTTTTTTTTGGAAATTTTTTGATTTTTTATTAATTTTTTTCATTTTGTTTGGGAAATTTTTTGAATTTTTTTGAAAATTTTTTTATTTTGAATTTTTTTGGGAAATTTTGTGATTTTTTTTTTTTAATGTCTTTAATTTTTTTGAAATTTTTGATTTTTTTAAATTTTTTAAATTTTTGGAAAATTTTTTAAATTTTTTTGGAAAATTTTTAAAATTTTTTTTTTGAAAATTTTTTAAATTTTTTGTAAAAATTTTTAAATTTTTTGGAAAATTTTTTAATTTTTTTGAAAATTTTTAAATTTTTTGAAAATTTTTTTGATTTTTAGATTTTTTTGAGAAAAAATTTTTTGGAAAATTTTGCAATTTTTTTGGAAAATTTTTAAATTTTTTTGAAAATTTTTTAATATCTTTTTTTTGGGAAATTTTTTAATTTTTTGAGAAATTTTTTTTTGAAAAATTTTAAATTTTTTTTTGGAAAATTTTTAAATTTTTGGAAAATTTTTAAATTTTTTGGAAAATTTTTAAAATTTTTTGGAAATTTTTGTGATTTTTTTTTTTAATTTCATTTTGTTTGGGAAATTTTTTGAATTTTTTTTGGTTTAGTTTTTAAAAAAAATGTTTTTGAATTTTT
>NW_025063990.1:0-15698 GCF_018152265.1 Drosophila ficusphila
AATACCTCTCTGAATTTGCTATTAAAATATCCTATCTAGCTGCATTATTGGTTTATTTTCGAATTTTTGGTCAATATTTTGTAGTTTTTTATGACTCCCCGACCTGTCAAAATTTGCAAAAAATGGGTTTGCAGAAAAGTGACCAGAACCCAGCACTGCTTAGCCCATAACTTTTGAAATTTTTACCCGATTTGAAAGTGGAATACCTCTCTGAATTTGTTATTAAAATATCTATCTAGCTGCATTATTGGTTTATTTTCGAATTTTTTGGTCAATATTTTGTAGTTTTTTATGACCTTCGACTTGTTAAAATTTGCAAAAAATGGGTTTGCAGAAAAGTGACTAGATCCCAGCACTGCTTATCCCATAACTTTGAAATTTTTACCCGATTTAAAAGTGGAATACTCTCTGAATTTGTTATTAAAATATCTATCTAGCTGCATTATTGGTTTATTTTCGAATTTTTGGTCAATATTTTGTAATTTTTTATGACCCCCGACCTGTCAAAATTTGCAAAAAATGGGTTTGCAGAAAAAGTGACCAGATCCCAGCACTGCTTAGCCCAAACTTTTGAAATTTTTACCCGATTTAAAAGTGGAATACCTCTCTGAATTTGTTATTCAAATATCTATCTAGCTTCCATTATTGGTTTATTTTCGAATTTTTGGTCAATATTTTGTAATTTTTTATGACCCCCGACCTGTCAAAATTTGCAAAAAATGGGTTTGCAGAAAAGTGACCAGAACCCAGCACTGCTTAGCCCATAACTTTTGAAATTTTTACCCGATTTGAAAGTGGAATACCTCTCTGAATTTGTTATTAAAATATCTATCTAGCTGCATTATTGGTTTATTTTCGAATTTTTGGTCAATATTTTGTAGTTTTTATGACCCCCGACTTGTTAAAATTTGCAAAAAAAATGGGTTTGCAGAAAAGTGACCAGATCCCAGCACTGCTTATCCCAAACCTTTGAAATTTTTACCCGATTTAAAAGTGGAATACCTCTCTGAGTTTGTTATTAAAATATCTATCTAGCTACATTATTGGTTTATTTTCGAATTTTTGGTCAATATTTTGTAATTTTTATGACCCCCGACCTGTCAAAATTTGCAAAAAATGGGTTTGCAGAAAAGTGACCAGATCCCAGCACTGCTTAGCCCAAACTTTTGAAATTTTTACTCGATTTAAAAGTGGAATACCTCTCTGAATTTGTTATTAGAATATCTATCTAGCTGCATTATTGGTTTATTTTCGAATTTTTGGTCAATATTTTGTAATTTTTTATGACCCCCGACCTGTCAAAATTTGCAAAAAATGGGTTTGCAGAAAAGTGACCAGATCCCAGCACTGCTTAGCCCAAACTTTTGAAATTTTTACCCAATTTAAAAGTGGAATACCTCTCTGAATTTGTTGTTAAAATATCTATCTAGCTGCATTATTGGTTTATTTTCGAATTTTTGGTCAATATTTTGTAATTTTTTATGACCCCCGACCTGTCAAAATTTGCAAAAAAAAATGGGTTTGCAGAAAAGTGACCAGATCCCAGCACTGTTATCCCATAACTTTTGAAATTTTTACCCGATTTGAAAGTGGAATACCTCTCTGAATTTGTTATTCAAATATCTATCTAGCTACATCATTGGTTTATTTTCGAATTTTTGGTCAATGTTTCCTCATTTTTTATGACCCCCGACCTGTCAAAATTTGCAAAAAATGGGTTTGCAGAAAAGTGACCAGATCCAGCACTGCTTAGCCCAAACTTTTGAAATTTTTACCCGATTTAAAGTGGAATACCTCTCTGAATTTGTTATTTCGAATATCTATCTAGCTGCATTATTGGTTTATTTTCGAATTTTTGGTCAATATTTTGTAATTTTTTATGACCCCCGACCTGTCAAAATTTGCAAAAAATGGGTTTGCAGAAAAGTGACCAGATCCCAGCACTGCTTAGCCCAAACTTTTGAAATTTTTACCCGATTTAAAAGTGGAATACCTCTCTGAATTTGTTGTTAAAATATCTATCTAGCTGCATTATTGGTTTATTTTCGAATTTTTGGTCAATATTTTGTAATTTTTTATGACCCCCGACCTGTCAAAATTTGCAAAAACTGGGTTTGCAGAAAAGTGACCAGATCCCAGCACTGCTTAGCCCATAACTTTTGAAATTTTTACCCGATTTAAAAGTGGAATACCTCTCTGAATTTGTTTATTAAAATATCTATCTAGCTGCATTATTGGTTTATTTTCGAATTTTTGGTCAATATTTTGTAATTTTTTATGACCCCCGACCTGTCAAAATTTGCAAAAAAAATGGGTTTGCAGAAAAGTGACCAGATCCCAGCACTGCTTATCCCATAACTTTTGAAATTTTTACCCGATTTAAAAGTGGAATACCTCTCTGAATTTGTTATTAAAATATCTATCTAGCTGCATTATTGGTTTATTTTCGAATTTTTGGTCAATATTTTGTAGTTTTTTATGACCCCCGACCTGTCAAAATTTGCAAAAAATGGGTTTGCAGAAAAGTGACCAGATCCCAGCACTGCTTAGCCCATAACTTTTGAAATTTTTACCCGATTTAAAAGTGGAATACCTCTCTGAATTTGTTATTAAAATATCTATCTAGCTGCATTATTGGTTTTTGAAATTTTTACCCATTTAAAAGTGGAATACCTCTGAATTTGTTATTAAAATATCTATCTAGCTGCATTATTGGTTTATTTTCGAATTTTTGGTCAATATTTTGTAGTTTTTTATGACCCCCGACCTGTCAAAATTTGCAAAAAAATGGGTTTGCAGAAAAGTGACCAGAACCCAGCACTGCTTAGCCCATAACTTTTGAAATTTTTACCCGATTTAAAAGTGGAATACCTCTCTGAATTTGTTATTAAAATATCTATCTAGCTGCATTATTGGTTTATTTTTCGAATTTTTGGTCAATATTTTGTAATTTTTTATGACCCCCGACTTGTCAAAATTTGCAAAAAATGGGTTTGCAGAAAAGTGACCAGATCCCAGCACTGCTTATCCCATAACTTTTGAAATTTTTACCCGATTTAAAAGTGGAATACCTCTCTGAATTTGTTATTAAAATATCTATCTAGCTGCATTATTGGTTTATTTTCGAATTTTTGGTCAATATTTTGTAATTTTTTATGACCCCCGACCTGTCAAAATTTGCAAAAAATGGGTTTGCAGAAAAGTGACCAGATCCCAGCACTGCTTAGCCCAAACTTTTGAAATTTTTACTCGATTTAAAAGTGGAATACCTCTCTGAATTTGTTGTTAAAATATCTATCTAGCTGCATTATTGGTTTATTTTCGAATTTTTGGTCAATATTTTGTAATTTTTTATGACCCCCGACCTGTCAAAATTTGCAAAAAAAATGGGTTTGCAGAAAAGTGACCAGATCCCAGCACTGCTTAGCCCATAACTTTTGAAATTTTTACCCGATTTAAAAGTGGAATGCCTCTCTGAATTTGTTATTAAAATATCTATCTAGCTGCATTATTGGTTTATTTTCGAATTTTTGGTCAATGTTTTGTCATTTTTTATGACCCCCGACCTGTCAAAATTTGCAAAAAATGGGTTTGCAGAAAAGTGACCAGATCCCAGCACTGCTTAGCCCATAACTTTTGAAATTTTTACCCGATTTAAAAGTGGAATACCTCTCTGAATTTGTTATTCGAATATCTATCTAGCTGCATTATTGGTTTATTTTCGAATTTTTGGTCAATATTTTGTAGTTTTTTATGACCCCCGACCTGTCAAAATTTGCAAAAAATGGGTTTGCAGAAAAGTGACCAGATCCCAGCACTGCTTAGCCCATAACTTTTGAAATTTTTACCCGATTTAAAAGTGGAATACCTCTCTGAATTTGTTATTAAAATATCTATCTAGCTGCATTATTGGTTTATTTTCGAATTTTTGGTCAATATTTTGTAGTTTTTTATGACCCCCGACCTGTCAAAATTTGCAAAAAATGGGTTTGCAGAAAAGTGACCAGAACCCAGCACTGCTTAGCCCATAACTTTTGAAATTTTTACCCGATTTGAAAGTGGAATACCTCTCTGAATTTGTTATTAAAATATCTATCTAGCTGCATTATTGGTTTATTTTCGAATTTTTGGTCAATATTTTGTAGTTTTTTATGACCCCCGACTTGTTAAAATTTGCAAAAAATGGGTTTGCAGAAAAGTGACCAGATCCCAGCACTGCTTATCCCATAACTTTTGAAATTTTTACCCGATTTAAAAGTGGAATACCTCTCTGAATTTGTTATTAAAATATCTATCTAGCTGCATTATTGGTTTATTTTCGAATTTTTGGTCAATATTTTGTAATTTTTTATGACCCCCGACCTGTCAAAATTTGCAAAAAAATGGGTTTGCAGAAAAGTGACCAGATCCCAGCACTGCTTAGCCCAAACTTTTGAAATTTTTACTCGATTTAAAAGTGGAATACCTCTCTGAATTTGTTGTTAAAATATCTATCTAGCTGCATTATTGGTTTATTTTCGAATTTTTGGTCAATATTTTGTAATTTTTTATGACCCCGACCTGTCAAAATTTGCAAAAAAAATGGATTTGCAGAAAAGTGACCAGATCCCAGCACTGCTTATCCCATAACTTTTGAAATTTTTACCCGATTTAAAAGTGGAATGCCTCTCTGAATTTGTTATTAAAATATCTATCTAGCTACATCATTGGTTTATTTTCGAATTTTTGGTCAATGTTTCGTCATTTTTTATGACCCCCGACCTGTCAAAATTTGCAAAAAATGGGTTTGCAGAAAAGTGACCAGATCCCAGCACTGCTTAGCCCAAACTTTTGAAATTTTTACCCGATTTAAAAGTGGAATACCTCTCTGAATTTGTTATTCGAATATCTATCTAGCTGCATTATTGGTTTATTTTCGAATTTTTGGTCAATATTTTGTAGTTTTTTATGACCCCCGACCTGTCAAAATTTGCAAAAAATGGGTTTGCAGAAAAGTGACCAGATCCCAGCACTGCATAGCCCATAACTTTTGAAATTTTTACCCAATTTAAAAGTGGAATACCTCTCTGAATTTGTTATTAAAATATCTATCTAGCTGCATTATTGGTTTATTTTCGAATTTTTGGTCAATATTTTGTAGTTTTTTATGACCCCCGACCTGTCAAAATTTGCAAAAAATGGGTTTGCAGAAAAGTGACCAGATCCCAGCACTGCTTAGCCCATAACTTTTGAAATTTTTACCCGATTTAAAAGTGGAATACCTCTCTGAATTTGTTATTCGAATATCTATCTAGCTGCATTATTGGTTTATTTTCGAATTTTTGGTCAATATTTTGTAGTTTTTTATGACCCCCGACCTGTCAAAATTTGCAAAAAATGGGTTTGCAGAAAAGTGACCAGAACCCAGCACTGCTTAGCCCATAACTTTTGAAATTTTTACCCGATTTGAAAGTGGAATACCTCTCTGAATTTGTTATTAAAATATCTATCTAGCTGCATTATTGGTTTATTTTCGAATTTTTGGTCAATATTTTGTAGTTTTTTATGACCCCCGACTTGTTAAAATTTGCAAAAAATGGGTTTGCAGAAAAGTGACCAGATCCCAGCACTGCTTATCCCAAACCTTTGAAATTTTTACCCGATTTAAAAGTGGAATACCTCTCTGAGTTTGTTATTAAAATATCTATCTAGCTGCATTATTGGTTTATTTTCGAATTTTTGGTCAATATTTTGTAATTTTTTATGACCCCCGACCTGTCAAAATTTGCAAAAAATGGGTTTGCAGAAAAGTGACCAGATCCCAGCACTGCTTAGCCCAAACTTTTGAAATTTTTACTCGATTTAAAAGTGGAATACCTCTCTGAATTTGTTGTTAAAATATCTATCTAGCTGCATTATTGGTTTATTTTCGAATTTTTGGTCAATATTTTGTAATTTTTTATGACCCCCGACCTGTCAAAATTTGCAAAAAAATGGGTTTGCAGAAAAGTGACCAGATCCCAGCACTGCTTAGCCCAAACTTTTGAAATTTTTACCCGATTTAAAAGTGGAATACCTCTCTGAATTTGTTGTTAAAATATCTATCTAGCTGCATTATTGGTTTATTTTCGAATTTTTGGTCAATATTTTGTAATTTTTTATGACCCCCGACCTGTCAAAATTTGCAAAAAATGGATTTGCAGAAAAGTGACCAGATCCCAGCACTGCTTATCCCATAACTTTTGAAATTTTTACCCGATTTAAAAGTGGAATGCCTCTCTGAATTTGTTATTAAAATATCTATCTAGCTACATCATTGGTTTATTTTCGAATTTTTGGTCAATGTTTCGTCATTTTTTATGACCCCCGACCTGTCAAAATTTGCAAAAAATGGGTTTGCAGAAAAGTGACCAGATCCCAGCACTGCTTAGCCCAAACTTTTGAAATTTTTACCCGATTTAAAAGTGGAATACCTCTCTGAATTTGTTATTAAAATATCTATCTAGCTGCATTATTGGTTTATTTTCGAATTTTTGGTCAATATTTTGTAATTTTTTATGACCCCGACTGTCAAAATTTGCAAAAAAGGGGTTTCAGAAAAAAGACCAAAACCCAACAACTACCACCCAAAAACTTTTTAAAAATTTAAAAAAAAAAAAAAAAAAAAAAAAACTTATAATTTTTTAATAAAAATATCTATCTAGCTGCATTATTGGTTTATTTTCGAATTTTTGGTCAATATTTTTAATTTTTTATGACCCCCGACCTGTCAAAATTTGCAAAAAATGGGTTTGCAGAAAAGTGACCAGAACCCAGCACTGCTTAGCCCATAACTTTTGAAATTTTTACCCGATTTAAAAGTGGAATACCTCTCTGAATTTGTTATTAAAATATCTATCTAGCTGCATTATTGGTTTATTTTCGAATTTTTGGTCAATATTTTGTAATTTTTTATGACCCCCGACCTGTCAAAATTTGCAAAAAAATGGGTTTGCAGAAAAGTGACCAGATCCCAGCACTGCTTAGCCCATAACTTTTGAAATTTTTACCCGATTTAAAAGTGGAATACCTCTCTGAATTTGTTATTAAAATATCTATCTAGCTGCATTATTGGTTTATTTTCGAATTTTTGGTCAATATTTTGTCATTTTTTATGACCCCCGACCTGTCAAAATTTGCAAAAAAATGGGTTTGCAGAAAAGTGACCAGATCCCAGCACTGCTTAGCCCAAACTTTTGAAATTTTTACCCGATTTAAAAGTGGAATACCTCTCTGAATTTGTTGTTAAAATATCTATCTAGCTGCATTATTGGTTTATTTTCGAATTTTTGGTCAATATTTTGTAGTTTTTTATGACCCCCGACCTGTCAAAATTTGCAAAAAATGGGTTTGCAGAAAAGTGACCAGATCCCAGCACTGCTTATCCCAAACCTTTTGCAATTTTTACCCGATTTAAAAGTGGAATACCTCTCTGAATTTGCTATTAAAATATATACAGCCATGGACAGATAAATAGCACAAATCAGTCAAAGAGGAGTATTGTCCAATATGTTATCGAAAACGCAGCCTATCGGGATAAAGGATATAGTGATTCCATAGTTTATTAAGTAAACTCTGTAATAACTAAAAAATAGTAAATTATTTGACGATAGAACAAAGTTTATAGCTTTTTTTGTCGAAGAGCCTCCAAATCGCATGGACACATAAATAGCACAAAATTTTGAAAAATTTTCTTTTTTTAAACCGGAGGTCCTTTTCGTCTTTATTTGGTGTTGAATCCTTCGTTAAGCTCTACCGCTTCACACCTTTGGCTTATCCTTCCCACCAGCTTTCGACAAGAGTCCTTGCAGATAGATTTACAAACTTCTTGGATTCCTGCACAAAATTCATTCAAATTTTAAAATTTCTCATTACTAATTCAAAATTTTTCTGTGATTCAGACGCTTAATATGGTATTCTGATTCGATCTTTAGTTCGGCCAATCCAAAATATCAATTTTTTCGTCCTACAGCCATTTTTTAACGACTCCAGCAGTGTCCTTTGAGTCGTTAAATTGCATAAAAGTCCCTTATACCGGCATATTTTAAATAACCAATAGCTCAATTTCCTTCTGCAGAATATCCAAGTTCTGTAATCGACCCATTAAGCCATTGGATGAGACTATTGGGTTAAAGCCAGGTCAGGAAAACGCAACCCAAACCATAATTTTTCCTTCTGCATGTGTGATGGTTTGGGTAGTACATCTGTGGTTCAGGAATTGGACTTTAGGGCGACTAATAATGGTTTTTCCATCAAGTTCTACCCTATTTATACTAATTTCATCAGTTCCAAGTTCATTTTTCTAAAAACTCAATGACTCGTTCCTGTGCGCTATAGCAAAAGTTTAGATTTTTTCGATGTGGGGCTTTGTCAAGTATGGCGTTTTTTTTTCCAATGCGTTAAAAAAGTGAAACTTCGTTTATTCTTCTTGAAACCAGTTCTCTGGACACATTGAGGTTATATTCTGTGGTAGAAACATTTTCAATTTGACAAAAAGTTAAAATAGGATCAAGTTTTGTCTCCCGCACTGTAAGTCATTCGGTGTGTTCGATCGTTTCTCAAGGAAATTTTTCCGAATTTGGTTTTTAATCATATAATAGTTACTCTGCCTTTCTATTTTATTGACAATTATAACAATTTTTGCAGATAATTTTCAAATTTCTGCAATTTCAGCAACGGTTTTGCCGGATTCACAAAGTTCATTACTAAATGTCCTTTTTTGAGAGTACAATGTGTAACGCGGCTAATTTTTTCACGAAAATAGTTCAATTAAGGCTCATCTTTAATAAATATAACAAAAAAAAATTAGTATTAAAGTTTTACCCTTTGAAAAATACGTGTAAGACCAATGTGTGCTATTTAAGTGACCACATCAAATGGAAGCTGATGTGTTCAAACCATAATAAAAAAGCAATGACAAAATGTAATAAAATTTTGTTTGGCACAATTTGATAAGCAAAAGTACGGAATATATAAGACCTCAAATAATCCAGAGAAAGCTCGCTTAATAACGAAATAAATTGAAGAAAACATTTTATTTTACATTTGTGCTATTTATCTGTCCATGGCTGTATCTAGCTGCATTATTGGTTTATTTTCGAATTTTTGGTCAATATCTTTTAATTTTTTATGACCCCCGACCTGTCAAAATTTGCAAAAAATGGGTTTGCAGAAAAGTGACCAGAACCCAGCACTGCTTAGCCCATAACTTTTGAAATTTTTACCCGATTTAAAAGTGGAATACCTCTCTGAATTTGTTATTAAAATATCTATCTAGCTGCATTATTGGTTTATTTTCGAATTTTTGGTCAATATTTTGTAATTTTTTATGACCCCCGACCTGTCAAAATTTGCAAAAAATGGGTTTGCAGAAAAGTGACCAGATCCCAGCACTGCTTAGCCCAAACTTTTGAAATTTTTACCCGATTTAAAAGTGGAATACCTCTCTGAATTTGTTGTTAAAATATCTATCTAGCTGCATTATTGGTTTATTTTCGAATTTTTGGTCAATATTTTGTAGTTTTTTATGACCCCCGACCTGTCAAAATTTGCAAAAAATGGGTTTGCAGAAAAGTGACCAGATCCCAGCACTGCTTAGCCCAAACCTTTTGCAATTTTTACCCGATTTAAAAGTGGAATACCTCTCTGAATTTGTTATTAAAATATCTATCTAGCTGCATTATTGGTTTATTTTCGAATTTTTGGTCAATATTTTGTAATTTTTTATGACCCCCGACCTGTCAAAATTTGCAAAAAATGGGTTTGCAGAAAAGTGACCAGAACCCAGCACTGCTTAGCCCAAACCTTTTGAAATTTTTACCCGATTTAAAAGTGGAATACCTCTCTGAATTTGTTATTAAAATATCTATCTAGCTGCATTATTGGTTTATTTTCGAATTTTTGGTCAATATTTTGTAGTTTTTTGTGACCCCCGACCTGTCAAAATTTGCAAAAAATGGGTTTGCAGAAAAGTGACCAGATCCCAGCACTGCTTAGCCCAAACTTTTGAAATTTTTACCCGATTTAAAAGTGGAATACCTCTCTGAATTTGTTGTTAAAATATCTATCTAGCTGCATCATTGGTTTATTTTCGAATTTTTGGTCAATGTTTCGTCATTTTTTATGACCCCCGACCTGTCAAAATTTGCAAAAAATGGGTTTGCAGAAAAGTGACCAGATCCCAGCACTGCTTAGCCCATAACTTTTGAAATTTTTACCCGATTTAAAAGTGGAATACCTCTCTGAATTTGTTATTCGAATATCTATCTAGCTGCATTATTGGTTTATTTTCGAATTTTTGGTCAATATTTTGTAATTTTTTATGACCCCCGACCTGTCAAAATTTGCAAAAAATGGGTTTGCAGAAAAGTGACCAGAACCCAGCACTGCTTAGCCCATAACTTTTGAAATTTTTACCCGATTTAAAAGTGGAATACCTCTCTGAATTTGTTATTAAAATATCTATCTAGCTGCATTATTGGTTTATTTTCGAATTGGTGGTCAATATTTTGTAGTTTTTTATGACCCCCGACTTGTTAAAATTTGCAAAAAATGGGTTTGCAGAAAAGTGACCAGATCCCAGCACTGCTTAGCCCAAACCTTTTGAAATTTTTACCCGATTTAAAAGTGGAATACCTCTCTGAATTTGTTGTTAAAATATCTATCTAGCTGCATTATTGGTTTATTTTCGAATTTTTGGTCAATATTTTTTAATTTTTTATGACCCCCGACCTGTCAAAATTTGCAAAAAATGGGTTTGCAGAAAAGTGACAAGATCCCAGCACTGCTTAGCCCAAACTTTTGAATCTTTTACCCGATTTAAAAGTGGAATACCTCTCTGAATTTGTTGTTAAAATATCTATCTAGCTGCATTATTGGTTTATTTTCGAATTTTTGGTCAATATTTTGTAATTTTTTATGACCCCCGACCTGTCAAAATTTGCAAAAAATGGGTTTGCAGAAAAGTGACCAGATCCCAGCACTGCTTAGCCCAAACTTTTGAAATTTTTACCCGATTTAAAAGTGGAATACCTCTCTGAATTTGTTGTTAAAATATCTATCTAGCTGCATTATTGGTTTATTTTCGAATTTTTGGTCAATATTTTGTAGTTTTTTATGACCCCCGACCTGTCAAAATTTGCAAAAAATGGGTTTGCAGAAAAGTGACCAGATCCCAGCACTGCTTAGCCCAAACCTTTTGAATCTTTTACCCGATTTAAAAGTGGAATACCTCTCTGAATTTGTTGTTAAAATATCTATCTAGCTGCATTATTGGTTTATTTTCGAATTTTTTGGTCAATATTTTTTAATTTTTTATGACCCCCGACCTGTCAAAATTTGCAAAAAATGGGTTTGCAGAAAAGTGACCAGATCCCAGCACTGCTTAGCCCAAACTTTTGAAATTTTTACCCGATTTAAAAGTGGAATACCTCTCTGAATTTGTTGTTAAAATATCTATCTAGCTGCATTATTGGTTTATTTTCGAATTTTTGGTCAATATTTTGTAATTTTTTATGACCCCCGACCTGTCAAAATTTGCAAAAAATGGGTTTGCAGAAAAGTGACCAGATCCAAGCACTGCTTATCCCATAACTTTTGAAATTTTTACCCGATTTAAAAGTGGAATGCCTCTCTGAATTTGTTGTTTAAATATCTATCTAGCTACATCATTGGTTTATTTTCGAATTTTTGGTCAATGTTTCGTCATTTTTTATGACCCCCGACCTGTCAAAATTTGCATAAAATGGGTTTGCAGTAAAGTGACCAGATCCCAACACTGCTTAGCCCAAACTTTTGAAATTTTTACCCGATTTAAAAGTGGAATACCTCTCTGAATTTGTTATTCGAATATCTATCTAGCTGCATTATTGGTTTATTTTCGAATTTTTGGTCAATATTTTGTAATTTTTTATGACCCCCGACCTGTCAAAATTTGCAAAAAATGGGCTTGCAGAAAAGTGACCAGAACCCAGCACTGCTTAGCCCATAACTTTTGAAATTTTTACCCGATTTAAAAGTGGAATACCTCTCTGAATTTGTTATTAAAATATCTATCTATCTGCATTATTGGTTTATTTTCGAATTTTTGGTCAATATTTTGTAGTTTTTTATGACCCCCGACTTGTTAAAATTTGCAAAAAATGGGTTTGCAGAAAAGTGACCAGATCCCAGCACTGCTTATCCCAAACCTTTTGAAATTTTTACCCGATTTAAAAGTGAAATACCTCTCTGAATTTGTTATTAAAATATCTATCTAGCTGCATTATTGGTTTATTTTCGAATTTTTGGTCAATATTTTTTAATTTTTTATGACCCCCGACCTGTCAAAATTTGCAAAAAATGGGTTTGCAGAAAAGTGACCAGATCCCAGCACTGCTTAGCCCATAACTTTTGAAATTTTTACCCGATTTAAAAGTGGAATACCTCTCTGAATTTGTTATTAAAATATCTATCTAACTGCATTATTGGTTTATTTTCGAATTTTTGGTCAATATTTTGTAATTTTTTATGACCCCCGACCTGTCAAAATTTGCAAAAAATGGGTTTGCAGAAAAGTGACCAGAACCCAGCACTGCTTAGCCCATAACTTTTGAAATTTTTACCCGATTTAAAAGTGGAATACCTCTCTGAATTTGTTATTCGAATATCTATCTAGCTGCATTATTGGTTTATTTTCGAATTTTTGGTCAATATTTTGTAGTTTTTTATGACCCCCGACTTGTTAAAATTTGCAAAAAATGGGTTTGCAGAAAAGTGACCAGATCCCAGCACTGCTTAGCCCAAACCTTTTGAAATTTTTACCCGATTTAAAAGTGGAATACCTCTCTGAATTTGTTGTTAAAATATCTATCTAGCTGCATTATTGGTTTATTTTCGAATTTTTGGTCAATATTTTTAATTTTTTATGACCCCCGACCTGTCAAAATTTGCAAAAAATGGGTTTGCAGAAAAGTGACAAGATCCCAGCACTGCTTAGCCCAAACTTTTTGAAATTAATTTTACCCGTATTTTAAAAGTGGAATACCTCTCTGAATTTGTTGTTAAAATATCTATCTAGCTGCATTATTGGTTTATTTTCGAATTTTTGGTCAATATTTTGTAATTTTTTATGACCCCCGACCTGTCAAAATTTGCAAAAAATGGGTTTGCAGAAAAGTGACCAGATCCAAGCACTGCTTATCCCATAACTTTTGAAATTTTTACCCGATTTAAAAGTGGAATGCCTCTCTGAATTTGTTGTTAAAATATCTATCTAGCTACATCATTGGTTTATTTTCGAATTTTTGGTCAATGTTTCGTCATTTTTTATGACCCCCGACCTGTCAAAATTTGCATAAAATGGGTTTGCAGTAAAGTGACCAGATCCCAACACTGCTTAGCCCAAACTTTTGAAATTTTTACCCGATTTAAAAGTGGAATACCTCTCTGAATTTGTTATTCGAATATCTATCTAGCTGCATTATTGGTTTATTTTCGAATTTTTGGTCAATATTTTGTAATTTTTTATGACCCCCGACCTGTCAAAATTTGCAAAAAATGGGCTTGCAGAAAAGTGACCAGAACCCAGCACTGCTTAGCCCATAACTTTTGAAATTTTTACCCGATTTAAAAGTGGAATACCTCTCTGAATTTGTTATTAAAATATCTATCTATCTGCATTATTGGTTTATTTTCGAATTTTTGGTCAATATTTTGTAGTTTTTTATGACCCCCCGACTTGTTAAAATTTGCAAAAAATGGGTTTGCAGAAAAGTGACCAGATCCCAGCACTGCTTATCCCAAACCTTTTGAAATTTTTTACCCGATTTAAAAGTGAAATACCTCTCTGAATTTGTTATTAAAATATCTATCTAGCTGCATTATTGGTTTATTTTCGAATTTTTGGTCAATATTTTGTAATTTTTTATGACCCCCGACCTGTCAAAATTTGCAAAAAATGGGTTTGCAGAAAAGTGACAAGATCCCAGCACTGCTTAGCCCAAACTTTTGAATCTTTTACCCGATTTAAAAGTGGAATACCTCTCTGAATTTGTTGTTAAAATATCTATCTAGCTGCATTATTGGTTTATTTTCGAATTTTTGGTCAATATTTTGTAATTTTTTAAGACCCGATAAATTTGAAATGGTTTGAAAAGTGACCAGACCAGACTTACCAACTTTGAAATTTTTACCCGATTTAAAAGTGGAATACCTCTCTGAATTTGTTGTTAAAATATCTATCTAGCTGCATTATTGGTTTATTTTCGAATTTTTGGTCAATATTTTGTAATTTTTTATGACCCCCGACCTGTCAAAATTTGCAAAAAATGGGTTTGCAGAAAAGTGACCAGATCCCAGCACTGCTTAGCCCAAACTTTTGAAATTTTTACCCGATTTAAAAGTGGAATGCCTCTCTGAATTTGTTATTAAAATATCTATCTAGCTACATCATTGGTTTATTTTCGAATTTTTTGGTCAATGTTTCGTCATTTTTTATGACCCCCGACCTGTCAAAATTTGCATAAAATGGGTTTGCAGTAAAGTGACCAGATCCCAGCACTGCTTAGCCCAAACTTTTGAAATTTTTACCCGATTTAAAAGTGGAATACCTCTCTGAATTTGTTATTAGAATATCTATCTAGCTGCATTATTGGTTTATTTTCGAATTTTTGGTCAATATTTTGTAATTTTTTATGACCCCCGACCTGTCAAAATTTGCAAAAAATGGGTTTGCAGAAAAGTGACCAGAACCCAGCACTGCTTAGCCCATAACTTTTGAAATTTTTACCCGATTTAAAAGTGGAATACCTCTCTGAATTTGTTATTAAAATATCTATCTAGCTGCATTATTGGTTTATTTTCGAATTTTTGGTCAATATTTTGTAATTTTTTATGACCCCCGACCTGTCAAAATTTGCAAAAAATGGGTTTGCAGAAAAGTGACCAGAACCCAGCACTGCTTAGCCCATAACTTTTGAAATTTTTACCCGATTTAAAAGTGGAATACCTCTCTGAATTTGTTATTAAAATATCTATCTAGCTGCATTATTGGTTTATTTTCGAATTTTTGGTCAATATTTTGTAGTTTTTTTATGACCCCCGACCTGTCAAAATTTGCAAAAAATGGGTTTGCAGAAAAGTGACCAGATCCCAGCACTGCTTAGCCCATAACTTTTGAAATTTTTACCCGATTTAAAAGTGGAATACCTCTCTGAATTTGTTATTAAAATATCTATCTAGCTGCATTATTGGTTTATTTTCGAATTTTTGGTCAATATTTTGTAATTTTTTATGACCCCCGACCTGTCAAAATTTGCAAAAAATGGGTTTGCAGAAAAGTGACCAGATCCCAGCACTGCTTAGCCCAAACTTTTGAAATTTTTACCCGATTTAAAAGTGGAATACCTCTCTGAATTTGTTATTAAAATATCTATCTAGCTGCATTATTGGTTTATTTTCGAATTTTTGGTCAATATTTTGTAATTTTTTATGACCCCCGACCTGTCAAAATTTGCAAAAAATGGGTTTGCAGAAAAGTGACCAGATCCCAGCACTGCTTAGCCCAAACCTTTTGAAAATTTTTACCCGATTTAAAAGTGGAATACTCTCTGAATTTGTTGTTAAAATATCTATCTAGCTGCATTATTGGTTTATTTTCGAATTTTTTGGTCGTATTTTGTCGTTTTTTATGACCCCGACCT
>NW_025063991.1:0-770 GCF_018152265.1 Drosophila ficusphila
TTTTTATTTTTTACAATAAAATAAATAATTAAAAATAGTTATAAAAATTAATAATTTATATTTTTAAAATTTAATTAATTTTTAATAAATTTTTTAAAAAATTACTATACTAAAATTTTTTATAAAAACTTATTTATTAATATTCATATTTTTTATTCATAAATTTTTTTATTTTTTTTTTAAAAATTTTTTTTTTCTTAAAAATGTTAATTTTTTAATAATTTTTTAAAATACTTTATTTAATTTTTTAAAAAAAAATTTTTTATAAACTAAATTATTTAATTTTTCATAATTTTTAAATTTTTAAATTTTTTGAAATTAATTTTTTTTAAAAAAAAATTTTTTAAAATATATTTTTTAAAAATTTTATTTTTAAAAATAAATTATTGATAAATTTCTTTATATTTTTAATAAAAATCTCTAAAAAGTTGTAAAATTTTAATTTTTTTTTGCAAATTTTTTTTTAAAAAAATTAAAATTAAAATTTTAAAAATTAATTTTTTTAAAAAAGAAATTAATCCAATTTTTTTTAAAAAAATTTTTTTTTAAAAAAATACTAATTTATTTTTTAATTAAATCTTTTAATAATAATTTAAATTAGTAAAAATAAAATTAATTATAATAATAAAATAAATAAAATTATTTTTTATTTAATTCCTAATAATTAAAAATATATTAAAATAACTTATATTAATCACTAAAACTGTAAATATTTCCCCTATATTAATAATATTTAATAAATTAAATATTATTTATAAAATACATTTATT
>NW_025063992.1:0-1230 GCF_018152265.1 Drosophila ficusphila
AAAATTTCAAAAGTTTGGGCTAAGCAGTGCTGGGATCTGGTCACTTTTCTGCAAACCCATTTTTTGCAAATTTTGACAGGTCGGGGGTCATAAAAAATTACAAAATATTGACCAAAAATTCGAAAATAAACCAATGATGTAGCTAGATAGATATTTTAATAACAAATTCAGAGAGGTATTCCACTTTTAAATCAGGTAAAAATTTCAAAAGTTTGGGCTAAGCAGTGCTGGGATCTGGTCACTTTTCTGCAAACCCATTTTTTTGCAAATTTTGACAGGTCGGGGTCATAAAAAATTACAAAATATTGACCAAAAATTCGAAAATAAACCAATAATGCAGCTAGATAGATATTTTAATAACAAATTCGAGAGGTATTCACTTTTAAATCAGGTAAAAATTTCAAAAGTTTGGGCTAAGCAGTGCTGGGATCTGGTCACTTTTCTGCAAACCCATTTTTTTGCAAATTTTGACAGGTCGGGGTCATAAAAAATTACAAAATATTGACCAAAAATTCGAAAATAAACCAATAATGCAGCTAGATAGATATTTTAATAACAAATTCAGAGAGGTATTCCACTTTTAAATCAGGTAAAATTTCAAAAGTTATGGGCTAAGCAGTGCTGGGATCTGGTCACTTTTCTGCAAACCCATTTTTTGCAAATTTTGACAGGTCAGGAGTCATAAAAAATTACAAAATATTGACCAAAAATTCGAAAATAAACCAATAATGCAGCTAGATAGATATTTTAACAACAAATTCGAGAGGTATTCCACTTTTAAATCAGGTAAAAATTTCAAAGTTTGGGCTAAGCAGTGCTGGGATCTGGTCACTTTTCTGCAAACCCATTTTTTGCAAATTTTGACAGGTCGGGGGTTAAAAAAAAAAAAAAAAATAAAAAAAAAAAAAAAAAAAAAAAAAATAATAAAGTTAAAAGAATATTAATTAAAAAATAAAATTATTTTATTTTTTTTTTTTTAATTTCAAAGTTTGGGCTAAGAGTGCTGGGATCTTGTCACTTTTCTGCAAACCCATTTTTGCAAATTTTGACAGGTCGGGGGTCATAAAAAATTACAAAATATTGACCAAAAATTCGAAAATAAACCAATAATGCAGCTAGATAGATATTTTAATAACAAATTCAGAGAGGTATTCCACTTTTAAATCAGGTAAAAATTTCAAAGTTTGGGCTAAGCAGTGCTGGGATCTGGTCACTTTTCTGCAAACCCAT